>NW_025398286.1:0-4296 GCF_016433145.1 Gracilinanus agilis | reverse complement strand
TATATATATATTTCACATATATATTTCATCTCTATTTTATATTAAAACAAATGAACAAAATTTTTAAAAACTACTATAAAAATAAAATCAATTTTAAAACAAAGCTAACCAGCTTTCAGTGATCTAAACAACTCTTTTAAAAAAAGACAGAGAAGTGCTGATCTACATTGATAAAGATACTTTTCTTAACTTTGAATTCTTTATACATATATGAAATAACAAGACAAATCCAGTCCTCACAAAATAAATAAATAATAAATGAAATAATTAAAAATACTTAACTGATACTGGAAAAAGAATATAAAAGTAGATAAATGGATCACAGAAATGGAGCAGATGAAAATAAAGAGATTATTGAATAGAGAATCCAAAGTATGCTTTAGGAAAATCACTTTGTAAGATCATTGGAGAAAGAATTATATGCTGAGACAAATTAGAAGGCTCCTGTTTCAAGTGATGAGATCCTGAACTACACAGACTGAGTCTTGAGCATTCTCAAATTTAAGGGATAAAGATGATATTATTAGGAACTTTAAGGAGTAATATATAAGGAAAATGATATTTGTTTTGCTTATCCTCAGAAGGCAAAAATATGTAGAAATTATCAAAAGGCAGACTTGGATGTGGTATAAAGAAAAACTTCTTAGCAACTAGAATTATAAAATTGAAATGAACTGCCTTGATAGGTAGTGGACCCCCCATCAAACAGATGGTTTATAGATACACCTTGGATAATCACTTGTGAATTATATTATAGAAAGATATTTTAATAAATGAACCAAATGTACATTGAGATCCTTTCCAGGTCTAAAATTCAGTGTTTCTCTGCTTCTATGTCTAGGATTATAAACCCAAAAAAATCATAGGGAAAAAAGAGGGCTCACGTTATCTGTAACATAAAGAAAAAAAACAATAAGTGAAAATTGATATTTTCTCTATAATAGGAATAAATGAAAATTGCATTTTCAACAATTATAGAATTTTTACAATTAAATTGCAACATATTAATGTTGAGGCTTTGCATGATATTCAATAACTGAAAGTAAGAATGAAATTAGTTCAAGTCCTTAAGCATGACAGTAAGTAGTTATATTAATACTAAGCAAAGTACGTAACCTCCTAAACAATACTCCAAGGCTATAATTTTCAAAATAGGTACTGATCTTCATTTTTAGAAGTTTCCAAACTGTAAACATCTCATAACAATGAACTCACCAGCATAGTCCCAACCACAATCATTCAATAAAATATTACCCTGCCTTATTAGTAATAGGTATAAAATAGACACCAAAATAGAAGAAAACTTTTATTAGATTATATCAAGTGAAATCAGTAGAAGTAGAATTATATGGAAATTGAGTATAAATTTTGTTTAGAAAAAAAACATGAAGAAAAATGAGGCAAAAAGGTGGCAAACTTTCAAAGTCCCAGAGGAGACCTCAGGCCCAAAGCATTTTTACTTACTGCTTCTTGTTTGTTAAATTTTTAGTTTTTCCTTTTAAAGGCTGGAGAGATTTAAAATTTTGTGGTTTTATATGTTTAAGTGCTAATTTACATCTAGTATGTTGTTTATAATCTTATGTTAAGTGCATATGCAAGAAAACAGAGGAAAATAATATTACATTTTAAATTCTTTTATTTTTCCCAAATGACATGTTAATAAAATTTTAATAATAATTTTCTAAGATTTTGCCATCCATGATTCTTCCCTCCCTTTCATCCCTCATATCTCTCCAAGAAGTCAGTAATATAAAATAAGTTGTACATGTTATACAATACATATTTTGAAGTTCATTATGTTGTGAAACAAGACACATTGCTTATGTTAAAAAAATTTTTTAAAGGAAATGACATAAAGAATGATGTGTTTCAATATGCCTTTGGACTCCCTCCATCAGTTCCTTCCATAGTGGTTAATAACCTCTTCTTTATGAGTCCCTTGGAGTTGTCTTGGATCCTTGCTTTGTTGATAATAGTTGCTATTCACAGTTGATTATCATAAACTTTTGTTGTTCCTGAATACAACATTCTTCTGGTTCTGCTCACTTCACTTTGCATTGAGAAGTTATGTTTTCATGTTTGATCAATTATATTAAAATAAATATGACCCTAATCTAGATAACCATTTACAAAAGTTTGGCTCTTTCCTTCTCATATTCTCATTAAAATTTCCTTCAAAATATACATAAATAATTTAATAAATATTTGATGGAGACCAAAAGTTAGGTAATAAGGGATAGGAGTTGCTAACATGATCTTGATCACGATGTGAGTTCATGTTGTATAAATCTATATTTTCTTTTTCATTTCTGAAAGAATACAATTTAAATTGTCACAGTGAATAAAGCACTAGGCCCAGAGTAAAAAAGACTTGAATTCAAATTTGACATTAAATATTTACAAGTTGTGTAGAACTGGTAAAGTTTTTTTTTAACTACTTTGTGCCCTAATTTCTTCAAATGTTATATAAGAATAATAATAGTATCTGTATCACAAGGTTGTTGTAAGAATCAAATAATAAAGTATCTGTAGAGTGCTTAGCATAATGTTTGGCCCATGGTAGGAACTTGATAAATACTTGTTTTCTTCCTTCTATCTCACTACTCCAAGACAGACAGCTACATTTATTTATCTTACACATTTGACATTAGCCTATCAACCCTGAATTAACTAGGTCAGTGGTTTCCAAACTTTTTTGGCCTACTGCCCCCTTTCCAAAAAAAATATTACTTAGCCTCCTGGAAATTTTTTTTTTAATTTTAATAGCAATTAATAGGAAAGATAAATGCACCTATGGCCATCACCTCTCCCCTGGATCGCTGCAATACCCACCAGGGGGTGGTAGCACCCACTTTGGGAATCACTGAAGTAGGTAAATGATTAACACCAAGAACAACAAAGTCATTCAAAGGAAAGAAACAAACAAACAGAGATGCATACAAATTACTGAGAAAAATATGGACAACTACTATTATGTTTTTTGTAAGGCTTTCCTTACAGTGGTTCAAAAAAATCCTTATGAAGTAGCAATACATAATGCATGTGCTATTTCAAAGCACATATACACATTTTTAAAAGTATGACTATCAGGAAAGAAAAGATGTTATTAGAAATTCTAAGAAAAATGAACGGATTTATAAATCTTAAGTGATTATTCATCTTGATAACTTTGGAAGGGACCAATATTGTGTTTTGTGACTTATCAATTTATGAGTGAACATTATAGTTTCTCAGGATGGAAAGAGAAGTCAAGGATTACCAAGATGCACATTCTCTCAATCTCTTAAAAATCTATTTTAGTTTTTTTATGGAAATCTTAAAAACTTTGTATGAATAGCATATTGATTTCCATTAAAACTTCATAAATTGTCTTTTGGCTTGGCATCTGGTCTGCTTAAATAAAATGTGATGTGATTTCTCTTTTTAAAATTCTACATAGTAATAATCAAAGATATCCAATGCATTAAATCAATTTTGAACATCAAAGATTCTAAATGAAAATGGCCTCTTCCTTTGGATTTTTGAAGATTATTTAAGAGAAATCACTGGAAATAAATGATACTCATGTTATTAAAATTACAAATAAATACAAAAAAGGTAACTCAACAGTTTAAGAGACAAAAGAGGAAAGGAAAATTCTGCTTATGATTCCTCTCATTATTTTTTTAGTCTTTTCTCCTATTTTAATTCCATCACCAGATGGAATAAAAATTACTACTCCTTTATATCTCTCAATTACATTAAACATTTAATTAATTCTACACTAAGCAAGCATTGTGTAGTAAGACTTGTAATTTTGTATATTATAAATGTGTCTGTGTCCCTTATCCTTTGACTGGGCCATAAGCTCCAGGAGAGTACCATGTCTTATGTAAACTTTGTAGCTCCCTCATTGCCTAGAAGATACTGTAACACAAGAGTCACTTAATAAATGTTGTTGCGGTTTAGGGCAGAAAGATAAATATAAATAAAGAAAAGTTTTGTGCCCTAGAGAAGTTCAGAATTGAACAGCAAAGATAAGGCATGTTCAACAAGAGATAAAATAAAAACTTAGAAATATAAATATCCTAAAAAGAAATAAAAGAGGGAAGAGGAGAGTGAGAGGACAGAGAAGGGAGGGAAGGAAGGAGAGACAGAAGGTCAGAGACAGACAGACACAAAAAGAAAATGACAGAAGGAGAAGCACAAAGACAGAGGGACAAAAAGTCAGAGAGAGTTAGAAAGAAACAGAAAGAGAGAGAGAGAGAGAGAGAGAGAGAGAGAGAGAGAGAGAGAGAGAGAGAAAGAGAGAGAGAG
>NW_025398285.1:0-1255 GCF_016433145.1 Gracilinanus agilis | reverse complement strand
ATATATAATTTTTCCAAACTCCTGGAAGACAAAGATCATGTCACAGATTTCTATATCCCTCACAGAGTTCAACATTGGACTTGGGAATTATCTTTCTCTTCCCTCAAAATTTCCTGGAATATTTTGCACAATTACATTCTACCTTGTATAATACTAATATTCATATTATACTCTGCCTTAAAAAGTAATAATAATATTTTGTACTCTATTTGTGAAATATTAGCAAAAGCTAACCGCCACCATTCTCAACTATTTATAGAAAAATTGATATTTCCATAATGAAAATGGCAAGAGTATTGAGAAACATTCTCAGACCATAGGATAAATAAGTCAGAAACCTATAGAAACTTTTTTGGAACACACAGACATCATTTCAACAGGCAAGACTGAAAAGATGCAGACACATTTTGGATTTTTCAAATGTAACTAAAAGTATTTTGCCTCTGGATGGAATCTATGAAATTACTAAGATACAGAGGTCTTTCATGAGCAAGATCTGCAGGAACTCAGATGACAATGATGTGTCAAACAAATGGCTGTCTTCTAGATTTATTTATGGAAATGGAGGGGCCCACGCTGGTAATTCAAGACCAAGTCATCATTATCAGAAATTACAAGAGGGTCAAGGAGCTTAGATTTGGGTATTAATAGAACAATGTAAATTGGGCAACTTATCACTGCAAGATGCAAAAATATTGCATCTATGGAACATAGATGAGACATGAACTGGTTGCTAAATTTTTACCTGAAGTTTTCTTCTTTCACAGACTCTCAGATAACAAACTTCTGAACTAAAAAAAGCAGACTTTAGTGTCCAACCAATGAATTGTATTAAAATTGGAATTTTACTAATTATGTTATCACCAAGATATAGCATTGGCCCATGAACTTAAGAATAATATTTTAAAATAGCAGCTTCCATACCAAATACTTATAATATCCATGCTATAAGAAAATTTCAAAACATAGGAACATAGGAGAAAACAAAATAATGTGGGAACAGAGTTAGGTACATATCAGCTCTGTCATTTTGTCTTTATTGGAGTTATACCAAGAATGTTTTCTTTGAGCATGTAAAGGATGTTACACTGTAGTGCTTTTATTCAAAAAATTTTAAAAAAATACTTGTTTTAGCCACCTGAATAATAGTCCATTCAGCATTTAATGTGAAGTAATGGTTGCAGGAATGTGACATGGCTAAGTACAACTTCTATTATAATTCCATTGAATGGATGAGAAGAAGGAAGGAAGGAAG
>NW_025398284.1:0-3828 GCF_016433145.1 Gracilinanus agilis | reverse complement strand
TCTTCCTTTCTTCTCTTTCTTCTCTTTCTTCTCTTTCCTTTCTTTCCTTTCTTTCCTTTCTTTCCTTTCTTTTAAAACCCTTCCCATCCTTCTTAGAATCAATATTATGTGTTGGTTCCAAGGCAGAAGAGTTGTAAGGGGTAGGCAATGGGGGTTAAGTGACTTGCCCAGGGTCACACAGCTGGGAAGTATCTGAGGCCAGATTTGACCCCAGGGCCTCCTGTCTCTAGGCCTGACTCTCAATCCATTGAGCTACCCAGCTGCCCTTCCCCCCCAATGGATGCTTTCTTAAGGTAATGCTTTGATTTTTTTTCTGTTTGTAATACATATTTTTATTAGTGAAAAATTAGCCTCATGTGTTTGCACTTTACAGTTTTTAAAATACCTTATGCATACTTTTAAAAAAATTGCTGTCATTTTTTCTAGTAATTCCCTCCTTCCAACAGAATCTTGCCTTGAAATAAAGGGACACAATTAATTAAGAGAGACCCAAGCTATACATGCCTGATCCTTAGAGTAATATTTTTAAGTGCATAAAGTGAAATATAAAAGTATACAAAGGCAACCAATTATATTGAAATGCAGTTATCTGAAATGGTTTTTTTTAAAAAACACAAGTTCACCTGCCCCAGATTAAGAACTGTTCAGTGTACAGTAAAATCCCTCCTTAGAGACTCTCCTCCAAGGTTTCTCCAGTGTGAATGTTAAACTCATACGAGACGTATTCAACGATCACTGAAACAATTGTGTCTTCAGAAATGCCTCTGATTATCAATACAAGTGAGGAGATACACGCTCAAGAAAATTCTTACCAATTGTGTGATTCCCCCATAATAAATGAAGTAAGATTTCAGAAGCAGCAACATTTTCCTGTGGCCACCGGGAAGTCAGGGAAGATTTCATAGGAAATAAATGGAGCTGAGCTTTCAGTTAATTACTATTATTGGATTTTTTTAGATTTAATTTTCATTTTTTTAAATTACATGTAGGAACAATTTTAAAAATATATATATTTTAAACCCTTACCTTCCATCTTGGAGTCAATACTGTGTATTGGTTCCAAGGTAGAGAAGAGTGGTAAGGGTGGGCAATGGGGGTGAAGTGACTTGCCCAGGGTCACACAGCTGGGAAGTGTCTGAGGCCAGATTTGAACCCAGGAGCCCCCATCTCTAGGCCTGGCTCTCAATCCACTGAGCCACCTAACTGCCCCTAGGAACAATTTTTTTTTTGACATTTTCTGATACAGATTCTCTTTCCCCTTCCCTCCTCCAGTCCCTAGTCAGTAAGTAGTCTGATATATGTTACACCAGTGCTTTCATGCAATACAGATTTCCATTTTGCTCATGCTGGGACAGAAGACACCTTCAGTCAATTCCTTAGCAGGGATGAACTGGCCACCCCTTAACTGACTGCCTATCCCATGAGAGCATCATAGACTTAGAGTTGGGAAGCACCTTTGAAGTCATCTGTCCAACCCCCTCACTTTGACAGATGAGGAAACTGTGGTTTAGAGAAATTCAATGACTTGCCCACTGTCACATGGGCAGGAAGTTGCAGGGAAGGGATTCAAACCCTCATCTTCTGACTTCAAACCCAGCGTTCTCTGCATTGCAGCACTCCATTGCTAGCTCGCCAGGTTGTAGAGATGAGGCTGCTTTTGTAGATTTTTAAAGTGGGATCTGTCGTTATGGCTTGTGATATTATGAGATGCTGTGTACGTTACAACCATCATCATAGCTTGAGGCACAGGATAGGTATGAGGAAGGGAGGGTGAAGGGACAGGCAAAAAGGAAGTCATAGAACCAAACACAAGCAGTTTGCCAATAGGTGATCCCTGCTTTAGGCCCCTCTTACCCCATTCTTCACAAATCACACATGGACATTTTAGCTAGTTTTCTCTGATGCTAAGATATTTGGTTGACCCTAATGTGAGGCTTTATGGCTTTGCCCCAGTTTCCCCAGAAAATAAAGGACAGAATTTCACTTTTCATTCAATAATAGATACCATCCCTCTCCTCTTAGTCCATCCCTCTTCCACAAGGAGGAAGCCATTGTGATTGGAAAGATTTATGGACCCTGATTTTAGGAGCTTGTTTCTTTTCTTTAGTGGACAATTTAATGGCCCTGAAAATTTTGAGTACCACTTAGCTGGCTTGCTCATGTATTGACGTGGAAGTCCTTTGACATTAGGACTGAATGCTCATGTCTAGTTAAAGCTAGTTTTGCTCAGACTGATGTCAGAATTCCAATGAGAATTTCAGGTACAGTATTAGAGAATTGGAAGAGACCTTAGAACTTGGTCTGATTCGGTTCTCTCAATTTATAGAGGAAATAACTGATCAAGTGACCAAGACCACATAGAAGGGAAGTGGTAGGGACAAGATTTAAACCTAGGACCTCTATGGTCCTGGCACCAAATGCCCTTCTAAAGGGATCTGTTAGGTCTACTAGAGTCACATTCTACTCATGTACTATTTAGGTCTTCAAGAAAATGGTGATTAGAATTTAAGTCCCTCTGGGCTGCTTCCCTAATTTGTACTTGTACCTGTGGGTTGGGTCTCAAGAGCAGTGATGGCAAACCTTTTAGAAACCGAGTATCCAAAGTGCAACCCTCACACTGCATGTGAATCCTTCCTCCCTTACCCCAGACAGGGGAGGGAGGAAGTGCCCCCATTGGGCTGCTGGGCAGAGGGGTGGGTCATGTGAGAAATGTCCTTAGGTATGTGTGGAGAGGGGGAAGGGAGCAGCCCCCTCTGGCATGCTCCAGCATGCATGTCATAGGTTCGCCAACACAACTCCAGAGACTGCATACTACCTTATGTTTTAGGAGTAAACCTATGGTCAGTTACTCCCACTGTATCTCATAAGCCCCTACTGGTGTGCTTCCATTAACAATTAGCCATATGACTTAATTAGCTTTATCAAAGATTAACTAACTGGGTTAAAAATAGTTAGCACAAAATATTTCTCTTACAGGGTGAACTTTCCCACAAATATACATCACTGTGAAGAAAAAGGGCTCAAATTTAGAGTATGGTGGCACACATCTAGAGTACATGCATGGCAAAGGGTAACTCAGAACCCACCACTCCTAGTACTAGAAATTCATTTTATTTGTTATGAAAATCCCCTTGGGTGGGTCACTCATTTGAGCAACCAGGGTCTGTTCCTTTCTTGATAGGGAGCCACATTCCTTGAAGTTGTCTCCTTTGCTGCCTTTCCACATTCATGTCTATCTTTAGTTTTTCTCTCTGTTCACAGTTGAATGACTGTTTCCTTTTGATCTTGCCTCTTGAATGATACTGCTGGAAAGTGGTAGGAAGGAAAGAAAGGACTCTTCCATTCCCCCAACCCTTTTCAGAGACCTGGTTCTTTTTCCACTTCTAGCTCCAATTCTCAAACTAAGCCACTGAAATTCCTTGGGTTATTTAAAGTCTTCAATGGCACAGTCAGCCTTTCTGTATAACCGGTTCCTCCTTGACCCAGTCAAAGAGATTCATGCTTCATAAAGGGATAATAAGGCTTGAAAATATCTTGTTTATATATTAAGTTTGACTACTTAACACCTTGCAATTATAAGCCTTCTGTGATTATATTGAGGTAGTGATGAGACCCCATTTCTAAGGAGATTACACAGAGAAGCAGTATGATACAGTGGTAAGAGCTTTGAATCTGAGGTCTATGATATAAGTTTGTATGGCATCTCCCTGAGTCTTAGACTGGGTGTCTATAAGGTTTTAAAAGGTTTACTGTCACTGACCCATCCCCATCCTACCATACACTCCCCTTGCCCCAGCATATCTCTCTCTCTCTCTCTCTCTCTCTCTC
>NW_025398283.1:0-3977 GCF_016433145.1 Gracilinanus agilis | reverse complement strand
TCCCTCCCTCCCTCCCTCCCTCTCTCCCTTCCTTCCTTCCTTCCTTCCTTCCTTCCTTCCTTCCTTCCTTCCTTCCTTCCTTCCTTTCTTTCTTTTTTTTAGTTTTCCCTTCAGAAAGATAAGAAAATCCTGGCTTTCTTCTGCCCTTCCAAAGAATAATAATAATCCTCACATATTAGTGCCATTAGGTTTTCAAACTTTCTTCAAAATGAACCTAGAAGATAAAATGACCCAAATAATATTAACCCTATTCTACAGAGAAGAAAATTATAATAAGGTCAGTGGAGCTATGAGATTGAGAAAGGCGAATATGGGCAGAACCTTGGACTTGGTGTTAGAAGATCCAAATTTGAGTCCTAATTCAGACATTTATTAGCTGTCTGAACATGAAAGTCACTTAACTGTCCCAAGTCTGTTTCCTAACCTGTAAAAATAGGTTAAAAAAAAACCAAAAAAACAAGAACTTGACCTCAATAACATTACAGACAAGATGCAATCTCTCTCTCTCTCTCTCTCTCTCTCTCTCTCTCTCTCTATATATATATATATATATATATATATATAAAATACATAGTGATTTGGGGCGTGGCAGGGTGGGGTGGCCCTAGCACCCGAATTTTGGTGGCAACTAGCAAATTGAATAGAGGGAATTAGGGAAATGAGGGGGTAGTACATTCCAGGAATAGGGAATATCCTATTCAAAGGCATGGAGATGATAAATGGAGGAACATGAGGAATAATAAGACACTCCTTTTACTGGACTTTATAGTATTTGAAGATACATTATGGATGATAAAGGGTAGTTAGGTGGGGCAGTGGATAGAGTGCTGGGCTTAGAATCAATCAGGAAGACCTGAGTTCAAATGAAGTCTCAGACACTTACTAGCTGTGTGATTCTAGGCAAGTCACTAAGCCTTGTTTGCCTCAGTTTCCTCATCTGTCAAATGATTTGGAAAAGGAAATGGCAAATCACGCTGGTATCTTTGTCAAGAAAACCCCCAAAAGGGGTCATGAAGAGCTGGACATGACTAAAAACAACTAAATGACAACGACGTGTATAATAAGACTGGACCACTAGGTTGTAACCAGATTGTGAGACTTTAAGTGCCAAAGAAAATTCATTTTTTATTCTAGAGATAACAGAGAATCCCTAGAGTTGATGAAATGGTTAAACCTGTGCTTTAAGAATGTCACCCTGACAGTTATATAGAAGCTGGATTGAAGAGGGGAGATTTGAAGCAGAAAGGTGAATTAGACAATTGTAATAGTCTTGGTAAGATATGAGAAGGATGATAAGGGCCTGAACTAGTGAGAGAGAGGATTGGATGCAAAATACTTTGGAATATTATATAAATGTGAATGTTATTAAGTGACTTACCCAAGGTCACACAACTAGGATTTGGACTCAGTTTGACCATTGTTTTTCACTTTATACTAGAATGCTTCCCAAGGGTGTAAGGGAAATGGGAAAGGTAACTACTCAGAAGAACAGCTTTTTATAACTACAATTCGTTCTTATCATTTCAAACTAATAAAAGGCTTCCTAAATGAAGACTGTATCAAGACCATTTTCTCATGGAGGCTCTGGCCACTTCCTATCTACATGATAGTGACCTACTACTGTTGTCATTCTCTCTCTGAAGAGAGGAACTGAATTGAATTTCATACCTATCATGGCACCCACTACACTTGTTTACTCACATTCCTTCAGTGATTTCCCATCTCTTTCCTGATCAAATATGGTAGCTAGGTAGGATAGTGATAGAATGCTTGCTTGGAGTCATGAAGGCTTGAATTTGAATCCTACCTCAAATATTTAACTAGATGTGTTAGCAAGTTACCTAAACTCCCGTACGTTTCTTCATCTGTAAAATGAGGATAATAAGGGTACAATACTTTCTAAGGTTGTTGTGAAGATCATATGAGAACACATGTAAAGCCCTTTTCAAACCTGAAATCCTTTTATAAATGTTACTTATTATGATAAACTTATAATATCTTTATTTGCCAAACTTCTTCTCATTCATCTTTAACTTTCTACCACTTACCCTCCTTGCCAGCTTTCTTTCTCAGTAATTAACTGCCCCAGGGACATTGCAGAGCATTTTGTTCCATACCTGTCTCATGCATTTACCTTGGGTTATTTTATACCATTATCTTATCACCTGCTATGAGATCCTTGAGAGCATGGGCTGTCTTTCCTCTCTATTTGTATTTTCAGCTTAGCTTGGTGATTTGTACATAATAAGTACTTTAAAATGCTTTTTACTTATTTTATTTACCTTTATTCACTATTTTTATTTTTCTTATCTAATTATTCTTTTATTTATTGTTTATCTTTCATTTGTTCTTAAGAGCAGGGGCATTCTTACCCAAATGTCTAATCCAGTGATTCCCAAAGTGGGTGCCACTGCCCCCTGGTGGGTGCTGCAGTGATCCAGGGAGGCAGTGATGGCCACACTTTTTTTGTATTACATTCTATTCTGAGTTCAATAAATAGTTTCATAATTTCAAAGTTCAGTGTTTCTAATTTACACCTTTCTTTACTATATTTTATGAAAAATGTAGAAACATTAATACATATATCTTTCCTATTAATTACTATTAAAATTTAAACAAAAATTAATTTCCAGGGGGCGCTAAGTAATATATTTTTCTGGAAAGGGGATGGTAGGCCAAAAAAGTTTGGGAACCACTGGTCTAATCTCTTCCAGTCTTGGTGTAGTGTTTTACACACAGCAGGTACATAATATTCTCTAACTTTGATTGAGTCTATCCTATTATTATCTTCCTGCAAATCTTCCCCAAACAAACACTTGTGCTTGGAAAAGACACTTAGAACTTCCTCTTTCCTTCTGTTCATCACTCCATGGCTCTCTTCTTGAGGTCATTTATTTCCGGGAAGCCTTTCCCAGTATCCTTTTCACAATATACTCACCATCACAATATCTGACCCACCTTTTCCCTCTTGATAGAATTCTGTGGTTATTGTATTCTTAACCTCCCAAATGGAAAGATGGTAGCAATGGAAAGGGAAGCTGGGTTGTCAAGTGGATGGATTCTCCATGAGAGTTTTAGGGAGATGGTATTTTAGCCAGAGAAGGGGGTTCTGAGCAGTGCCAACTTGGGGATTGCTTCCTTAGCAGCTTCATGTTCAAGAGTTCTAGGACCCATCCTTCTAGATATTTATGGGAATCCTTAGGCAGTTCTTGGTTCTTAGAGAAGAAACTCCCAGAACCCAGCCGCCTAGAAAAAGAATGGAACCATCCTGGATAGCATCAGCCTCAAGTTTGAGACTGATATCCTAATAGGGGAGATACAATAAATTAATAAATGGGAATTGCTCAGAGAACTCAGCCAATCTACCCCAGGCACTCCATAACACATTGAGTCCCCACATCAACCTTGTAGTGGGATAACGGGGTATACCTGGGCAGTACCAGTCTCTTGGAAAGAAAAAGATGGAATTTATGGTCCAGGAGCTAGAAACTGAACAGAGAACTAAGCCACAATAGAGAGAAGAAAAAGCTTTGGACTTTTCCCTTTGCAACTACAGTGAGTTATTTGGACATGTCAGGTCTCACAAGAAGGGAGTTTTCTCCTTAACATTAAGCTCTTTTTCCATGCCGGAGATGGGAAACAGATCCAAGTGCTTAGGACAGTGCCAAAAGTCCAGAGGACTGACCTGCAGTTTTATCCATCTCGAGATGCCTCAGCCCTCAATCCTGCTTTCCTGATTACTAAATCCTGAGCTCACAAGCCAGTTCATGAGGACCCCTGGTTATGCTTACTCCCCACCACCCCCCATCTTCCAACTTTCTAATTCCTCTTTATGTTTTGTCTTCCCCCATTAAAATGTAAGCTTGTTGAAAGTTGGGGATTGTTTTGTCTCCTTATATTTATATCTCCAATGATTAGCACAATGCGTGGCACATAGTAAGTAATTAATAAATACTTTTTAACATATAATTTATTTT
>NW_025398282.1:0-10397 GCF_016433145.1 Gracilinanus agilis | reverse complement strand
GTATATATATATATATATGTATGTATATATAATAGAAAAATATGTATGAAATGAATGTAATTTTAAAAACTCTCTGAATCATACTTAACTCTGTCTTTAGACAGAAATTCTCTGCCCTATTTCAAATAGGTTGGTTTCTTAATTCTTGCTTTATTTTCCTATTCCTCCTACTTCTCCTCTCCCCTAAAAACATCATTGGTGTCCAGGGTTCTTGCTGATTATGAAATGTATGCCAAGTCACGCTAAATATATCTTAAGCTAATTGAATGTTGTTCCATCTGGAGAACACCTGGACAACATCTCTTATGACCAAATGAGCAACCTCTGAATCCTAAAAGGAAGCCTACCAGTTTTTTTCTTTTTTAAGCTTATAAAACTTTTATGAAATATAACAAAATTCTATATTAACTGAAGAACATAATATTTAAAGTAAAATAATAATCCATAATTTCCCATTCCATTAATATTTATGGTAATATGATAATAATACTGTTAATAAATATATATGTTCTCAATTCCAAAATCATGAGTATTTTACTTCTGTTTCACTTAATTTAATAATTTTGTAGATGTAGGAAAATGTTAACCATTATAACTTGTGTTCATGATAATTGTTCTTTTCTGAGTGTGACCTTGAAGTATCTGGATAAATATTATAATTATCCTATTGAATTTATATTCTTCCTAAGTCAAAATAGATATAACTATCATTTCACTGATTTCTTTACCTGGAATAAATAGTCTTTGCCCTAAAAAAGACATGCTACAAAGATGAATAGTTTTTCTTCATAAAAAAATGAAAAAAATCTTGAAATCTATGTGGAATTATTGAATATTTTTAAAGAGTTAATTATAGGAGATGAGCCAAAGATGGCAGAGAATGTGGTGTAGAGCTTCAAATTAAATTCTGGAGTAGCATAACCCAGAAAAGAAAGGGTGAGGTACTTTTTCAGCCCAAAACAAGTTAGAAGGCTTGCATAAAAGATCTATTGCACCAGGATGGAAGTTGAGCCACAAAGCAGCACACCAAGGCAGGTCTAATAGTGGCAACATGCCTTGGGGGCAGCTGAATCAGCAGCAAAGATTTTAACTGCTTAGAAATATATTAAAGAGGTCCATTTGCTGACTTTGGATGCAATATTCTTCTTGTATTACCCATACAGTTCCAGATAACATTCCTAGGTCACAATTTCAGGGTGAGGGGGAACGCTAGCAACCATCAGAGCTTGAGTATACAGAGGGTCAAGGGACCCTGGTTATAGTTCCAAGGCAGGAAAAATTACTTGTGACCACTGACAGCAGAAGAGTATTAAACACACCTCTCCTTTCATGTGTCAACTGGGTTTTAGGGAATCCCAAGTTTGCCCCTGTTCCCTGAGAACTCACCCTGAAGGAAGAACCAGACTGATTCATTTCAGAGGAACAATGAACCTTAAAATACTTAAGGATCCCAGTTTAGGAGGGACTAGTAGATAGAATCAAATGTTAAGTACCCTTTTTTGTCCTAGAAGTTTCCCCCATTGTATCAGAGATCCATTCCCAAGAAGACCAACTTCTGTGCAGGAACCCTCTTTTTTGTATCCACTGTAGTAGACCTCTCCTTGATACACCAGCCTCTGGCTACAGCCTCTTTCCTAAGCCTGCTTACAACCTGTCAGTGTATGTATTCTATGCTATGTTGTATTATTCTTTAGAGAATCATCTAGCTCAGTGATCCTCTCAGAGATATTGTCCCCAGAGCCCCAGGGTCTTGACTCTGTGTAGTATTTGGCACTTGGATCTGTGTAGCAGCCAATTATTATGGACCTATCTCTTTCCTGATTAAAGATTTGGTTTTGCTGACTACTTTAGTGGTTCTGTCTTTTTTTCCACATCATACCACCTTAGAACAACTGAAAGCAAAGAATCTGAAACTTGGATTGGGTCTCCCTTCACCACAGTTATAAAACCCACTTTTAACAGTGTTTATTAAATTATTATTTTAAAAATATTTTATTAAAATTATTAAAATTTATTAAATTAAAAGAAAAGAAAAATCCTGAAAAATAAGCAAACAATGATAAAAAGAAAGTCACTACAGAAAGTTATTTTGGTGACAGGGAAGACCAAAACACAAACTCAGAAGAAAACAATGTCAATGCTATTATAGTCAAAGTGACATGGGCATTGTACAGAGATGGCAGGGACCCTATAACCCTTAATTCAGACAGGCTGTGAACAGGGGAATTCCCTTCCCCCTTCCAGCCCTTGTGACTCCTGAGGCAAAGACCATTGTCCTTGGAATTCCTTTAAGTTGAGGTAGATAAAGAAATACACCTCCTCCATAACATCTAGTTGTATATCTCAGACTTCCATCTGTTCCCCCCCCCCACCAAATACCTGAGTGTTTACCACTCTAGAATCACATGCTCATCATGACACAGCATCACGTCCCCACAATTGTAAAGAGTATATAATCCCCAGGATTGAGGGATTCAGGGAAAGCCTCCCATGGCTGCTCCACTCATGCTGTCTTGCTGGTCATTAATCCTATCTTACTAATAAATCTTTCTTTTTTACTTTTAAGCTAAGTTTGGAGTCCTCTCATTCTTGAGAATGGTTTCCTTCCCGAACCCAGGGGTTCACCAATTTGTACCCCTATGACAAAAGCCTCAAAGAAAATATGAATTTTTCTTAAGCCCAAAAATAATAAGTGGAAGATAAAAATACAATAAGGGAGGCAGAAGAATAATTAGGGAAATAAATAAGAGAGAGACATAAATATTATTATGGAAAAAGAGTCAATAGTTTGGTTAAGTAGGCACAAACAGATTGAAGAAATTAATACTTAAAATAGTTAATTGGTAAAAGAGACATAAAAATTTACTGAATAGAAGAATTTCTTAAAAAGCAAAATTATTGGAAAAATAGAAAAAGAGATATAAAAATGCACTGAAGAGAAGGATTTCTTAAATGAGAGAATGTCATATAGAAAAAGAGGTACAAACATTCATTGAGGAAAAAAAAGTCTTTAAAAATTAGAATTGGCCAAATGGAAAATACAAAAGCTTAGTCAAGAAAATCATGCTTTAAAAACTAATATTGGACAAGTGGAACATAATTACTCAATGAGAAATCAAAAAAGAATCAGTCAAAAGAATGAAAAAAAATAGAGATAAAAGTGAAATATCTATTTGGAAAAATAACTGATCTGGAAAATAAGCTGAGGACAGATAATCTAAGAATTATTAGACCATGTAAAGCCATGATAAAAATAAATGAGCTAAGGTATCTTCTTTCAAGAAAGTCTCAAGGAAAACTGTCCTGATATCCTATATTAAGAGGAAAAAATAGAAATTGAAATAATTCATGAATAATCTTCTGAGATTCCAAAAGGATAACTCACAGGAATATTATAGCCAAATTCTATTAGTCACAGGAAGAGAAGAAAATATATCAGTCAGTCAAAAAGAAGTAATTCATGTATCAGGGAACCACAGTCAGGTTAACAAAAGATTTAGCATCTTCTATATTAAAGGACTGGAGGACCTGGAATATTATATTCCAGAGTGCAAAGGAGCAAGGGCTTCCACCAAGAATCACTTACTCAGAAAATATGAGCATAAAAAGGTAACAGGAAAGAGAAATGAAAAGATATTCAAAGAGATTAAAATGTTTACATACTCACATGAGAAGATGATTCTTGTAATTGCTAAGAACTTTTATCATCATCAGGGCTGTTAGAAAGAGTATACATAGATAGAGGGCAATGACATGAGATGAATATAATGAGATGTTATCTAAAAAATAAAATTAAGGGATGACAAAGGAATGGATTGAGAGAAAGGGTAAAGGAAAATAGAATGAGTAAATTATCATACATAAAAGAGGCATGAAAGCATTTTCAGTGAAGGTGTAAAGGGGGGAGCTTGGAAGGTGGGCACTTACTTTTTTTTTTAAACCCTTACCTTCCATCTTGGAGTCAATACTGTGTATTGGCTCCAAGGCAGAAGAGTGCTAAGGGTTAGGCAATGGGGATCAAGTGACTTGCCCAGGGTCACACAACTAGGAAGTGTGTCTGAGGTCAGATTTGAACCCAGGACCTCCTGTCTCTAGGCCTGGTTCTCAATCCACTGAGCTACCCAGTTTTCCCCTGGGAACTTACTCTTAATGGAATTGGCTCAGTGAGGGAAGAACATACACAATCAATTGGAAATATATCTTACCCTACTGGAAATAGGAGAGAGAGGAGAAAAGCAAAGAGGGGTGAGGCTTATAGAAAGGACGATTGGGGAATATGGTGTTCATAAAAAAAAATCAAAGGGAAATAGGATGCAAAAATTTTTATGAGTCTCTCTAATAAAGGCCTCATTTCTAAAATACAGATAAATGAATTGAATGTATAAGAATAAGAGTCATTCTCCAATTGATAAATGATCAAAGGATATGAATAGGCAGTTCTAAAAATGCTGAAAGTTCTTCATAGTCATGCAAAAATGCTCTAAATCACAGTTAATTAGAGAAATGAAAATTAAAACAACTCTGCATCACCATCCCACACTTATCAGATTGGCCATTATGACAGAAAAAGGAAATGACAGAACTTGGAGCTTATGTAGGAAAATTGAGGCACTATTAGCCCTTTGGGGGAGGTGTGAAACTGATTCAACCACTCTGGAGAGCAATTTGGACCTAGGCCCAAAGAACTATAAAATAATACATATATTTTGACCCATTACTAGTTTTGTATCCTCAAGTGATAAATAAATAAAAAGGGGAAGGTTCTACATGTACAAACATATTTAAAGCAGTACTTTTAAGAATTATTCTTTTTTTAATTTTTAAAATATTTTTCTATGGTTACATAAATTCTTATCTCCCTCCCCTCTTCTCCCACCCCTCCCAGAGTTGACAAGCAATTATGTTGGGTTATATATGGTAGCAAAGTCAATCATATTTGATCATTCCATGATGTTTCCAGTTAATATGTACAATGTTCTCCTGGTTCTGCTTGTTTCACTCCATAGCAGTTCATGTAGGTCTTTCCAGTTCTTATAGAAATCAAGCAGTTCATCATTCTTTATAGCACAATAGTATTCTGTCACCATCGTATACCACAATTTGTTCAACCATTCACTAATCGAGGGACACCCCCTTATTTTCCTTTATTTTTTATTATTATTTTTTTTGCTACCACAAAAAAGCTCAGCTATAAGTATTTTTGTGCAAACAGAGCCTTTCCCACATTTACAAATCTCTTTGGGATACAAACCTAGTAGTGGTATTACTGGATCAAAGGACATGCATTCCTTTAAAGTCCTTTGGGCATAATTCCAATTTGCCTTCCAGAATGGTTGGTTCAGTTCACAGTTCCACCAGCAATACATTAATGTCCCAATTTTGTCACATCCCCTCCAACATTTTTTATTTTCCCTTAATGTCACACTGGCCACTCTAAGGCAGTTCTTTTTGTCAGACTAGAGAACTGGAAAGTGAGAGGATACCCATCTATTGGAGAATGGTTGTAATAGAATGCTATTGTGCTGTAATAAAAGATGAGCAGGAGGAGAACAAAATGAAGCAGAGTAAAATAAGCAGATCCAGGAGAACTGTGCATAGTGATAAAAATACTGAACAGTGAACAACTGTGAACAACTTAACTATTCTCAACAATACAATGATTTAAAACTATTCCAAAGGACTCAGGACAAAAAATACCATCTGCTTCCAGAGAAAGAACTGATGGAATCTGAATCTAGACCAGTGATTCCCAAAGTGGGTGCTACCGCCCCCTGGTGGGTGCTGCAGCGATCCAGGGGAGCAGTGATGGACACAGGTGCATTTATCTTTCCTATTAATTGCAATTAAAGTTTTAAAAAAATTAATTTTCAGGGGGCTAAGTAATATTTTTTTCTGGAAATGGGGCAATAGGCCAAAAAAGTTTGGGAACCACTGATCTAATCCAAAGCAAATATTTTTCTTTTTCTTTCTTAATTTTTTATGTCCAAATTTCCTTCCACAAAAGAATATGGAAATATTAATTACAATATGAAAATATTAATATGGAAAATAGTTTACATCCCTGATTTCACATACAAAATCTATATATTATTACCTAACGTTTCAGGCTGGAGGTAAGGGAGCGATAGAATTTGAGACTAAAAATACTTTAAAAATTTTTGGAAACTGGTTTTACATGTAATTGAGGAAAAATTAAATTAAAAAAGGAAAGAAAACAGGAGTTAATTTCAGAGAATAGACTTCAATACATTCCAACAAATTGAACATCTATGTGCAAGGAACTTCACTCAATGCTGGGAAAACCAAGTCAATGAAAACTGTCACTATCCTCCTGGAGATTGCACTCCAAATGGGTTTAGAATAGAGGGAAAGGTAAAATAAAAAATGCACGAATAAGAAAAAGGAATATTAAAGAGAAAAAGCACTAAGAAATTAGAAAAAAATCAAGGAAGACTTTTAATAAATTTCAGATTTTGTGTTGGAAAGGACTTTAGTGAGGTTCTAATCTAACTCCCCCATTTTACAAATGAGACCTCAGAAATGTTGTATCATTTCACTGCGGTAATGCAGCCTGTGTCAGAGGCAGGATGGGAATCATAGCCTGCCCTAGTCCAAACACAATACTTTCATCATTCTACCACAGTGCCTGTGGCAGTACTCCTGAACCAGGACATTTAGGAAGGCAAAGATTCAGAAAGTAACATATGATGAAGAGTAGAATTGGAGAGATGAAGAAAGATTTATGTGAATGCAGAGAAGCAATAAATATAATATAGAGTCTGAAAATTGTCAAGAAATCTAGTTTAGGGAGTGTAGAGGTGGTAAGAGAAATGAACATAAAAATAATTCTGGAACATTAAGTTGAAGCAAGCTCCTGATGGATTTTTAAAAGTTGCCTTAAGAGTTTATAATTTATATTAGAAGCAATGGGAATTCACTGATTTTTTTTGTGTGTGTTTTTTTATTTCCATAGGGAATGAGATTTTCATATTTAAGTCTTAAGATGATTGTTTTGGCAACTATGTGGAGACTGGATTATAGGCACAGAGACTGCAAACTATAAAAAATGATCAGGAATATGTTACAGAGCTTTCATATACTATGGGAAATTAAAAGAACAATGATAGCACTTACATTTCTCTAAGAAGGAATGAAGGATGAGAATCTGGTTGGTAGATTGAACTTGTCCAGTTGTTTTCAGTAGTGTCTGACTTTTCATGATACCTATTTGTGCTTTTCTTGATAATGATATTGCAGTGGTTTGCCACTTTCTTTCTCACTCATTTTTTTCAGACTAGGGAACTAAGGCAAACAAGGTAAAGTGATTTACTCAGAATCACAGCTATTAAGTGTCTAAAGTCAGATTTGAACTCAGGAAGATGTGTTTTGCTAACTCTGGGTCTGGCAATCTATCCACTGTGCCATCTAGCTGCCTAAAAGATGAAACTAGGATGGCAGAGAAGCTGAGCAACAGACAAGATGGTGACAACAGCAGGGTACTAAATCCTGCTGGGAAAATAGCTAATTTTTGTTTCTGTGTTGATTCACAGGATTCCTCAAGCAAAAGAGAAACTAACTAGAGGTTATAATTATGTTGAAGAAACCATAGCTTTTACATGCTTTAGGGAAGGGAGAAAAGAGGTACCTTATTACTTGACCCTGTGAATGAGTCCTTTAGGAGAAAGAGCTTCATTCAGCCTGGACTCCTAACCCACTTGATGAGGAGGAAATGTGACAGACCATGGCCCACCACCACCTAGCCTGCTTTGTCTGAGGCACAGATCTTGTATCTCCTAGAGGAGACTTTTAGGCTTCTTTTCCTAGGATAGATGATCTTATATCCAGTGGATCCAGGAGAACTAGAATAGCCCTTTCTCCTTTAATTTTTTTTTGTTTTAGGTAATGAGACAGTTCTGAGGCCCATAAAAAGCTAGTGTTTGCAAAGGAGACTGCATTTAATAATAGATTAAAAGTTTTAACTGGGAGTTAGTAGATTTAGCTTTTAGTCTTCCACCCTGCAACCCCTAGACCTTCATTATATCTCTTTTAAGATGAGAGACTTTAACTCAAGGGCTTCTAAATGTCTTTTCTAAACCTCATAATAATCTAGTTTAGATGAAATAATTAAAGCCAAAAAAAAAGATCATAAAAGTAAATAAGTTAAATCACTTTATTTTACAGATGAAGACGAAGGCATAGAGAGTGGAAGTAACTTGCCATACAGTCACAGTTAGAAGGTGATTAAGCTGATATTTGAATCCATGTCTTCCTGACTTCCTTTAAACATCAGTTTCAGTAAGAATTTTTAAAAATTGTCTTTTGTAACCGTGGAAAAGTGAGTTCCTACTTCTAGTTTTTCAATTTTCTTTTCATTAAAATATAGGAAGGCAACTAAGACCATGACTAAAGTTCCACCTAACTTTAATCATCTGTGTTGGGAAGATGGTCTTCAGGCTCATTTTCATCCCCCTCCCTAAAGGCAGTAGGAAGTGACAGTGAAGAATAAAGAAATTATGGGTCTCACCATAATTATTTTTAAAATATTGCGAAAAGAAAGAATTTGATTTGCATTAAGATTGAAATTTCTCAAGTCTGAGAAATGTCTCAGCTTCTGACAATAATGGAAATGAAATTTGACTGAATTTTCTTCTGTTGTTATATGGAAACAACATTACATTGATCTATTTAATCTATTTAGTTTCCTCAGTTCAAATATGGCCCAAGATACTTACTATCTATGTGACCCTGGACAAGTCACTTCACCCTGTTTGCCTCAGTTTTCTGATCTATAAAATGAGCTAGAGAAAGAAATGGCAAACCACTCCAATGTCTTTGCCAAGATAACCCCAAATGGGGTCATGAAAAGACAGATACAACTGAAATGACTGAACAAAAAAATTATATTCTAAAGAACTGGACTAATATGAAACTATTATAATGGTAATTATGGTGATTGTTTTTATGTTTTTACATTCTATTCTTGAAATTTTGGCTAGTAGGAGTGAAATAAAATTATATAAATTTAAGATGAAACAATTTACGTGTATCAGAAAAAAATCAATTTGTTCTTTCCTCTTATAGATTCAACATCAATTCCTTATTTGATTTTTGAGATGAAAAGTAAACAGCTAAATGTCAAAAACCTAAAATCTTAGGTACTTAGCTCCCTCCCTCCATTAGTTAGAATTCATGCTTTCTAAATGTGAAAAGTTTTTATGAATACATAGTTATCAAGAATATTACTTAAAATAGGCAGCTATAAAATGAGCCTTTCAGAGGCAGGCTCTCAGCAGGATGCTCATCATGTTCCAATATCAATAACCCCCACGTCTACACCCCCTCACTCAAAGTCGATATCATTTATTCCCTTCCTTCAGACATTATCACCAACAAAAAATATTTTTTTCATATCATATGAACTATAAATTATTGTGTTTACCCTCAATTGAAAAATTCCTAGTTATGTAAATGAGATACATCTACCTTACTATGGACAGTAGCCAAGATTTTTTTAAATGACATAAACCTCAACTAGATATTATGCAGGAAAAACAGACAATATTAAACAACGTAGAGCATTCTAACAGAATTTACATTTCTCTTGTGAAACAGTGAAAAAAAAGAAACTAAAAAGATTCTAATTGCTCTGAAGACTAGTGGTTCAGAGGACCTGAATAAATCAGAATCTATATAATCTTGGTCAATTCATTTAGTCTCCATGCATCTCAGTTTTATTATCTGTAAAATTAGGAGTCTAGCACAGTAAAGAGAAGAGAAGAGACCAACCACCGATCAAGTGCCTGCTATGTCTTCGTTGCTTGTTAAGCTCTACTGGAATATTATTTCATTGGACTGTCTCAGTAAGCCAGTGAGATAGGTGCTCTTATTTTCCCCATTTTATATCGGAGGAAACTGATGCAGACAAAAAGCTAAGTTATTTCTCCAGTGTCACACACTTAAGTGCCCAATTTGAACTCTACTTCCTGTCTCCAAGTCTAACACTCAAGTCACTACATCATTTAACTGTCTTTTAAATATATAATATACACTCACATATATTATATATATTTAGTCATTAAGCATTTATTAAGTGTCTGTTATGTGTTAAATACTAGGGATACCAAAAAGAAACCAAAGACAATACTTGTCCTCAAATAGTCAACAGTTTAATGGGAATACTTGAACCATCAAGTAGATTGATTGGTAGTGTTCTTTCCAGCACAGGAGGCATAGCTGCCTTTTATAAAGATCTTCTCAAAAAAGTTACTCCATAAGTGAAGTTTGGTTAATTTCTTTTACAATATCAGCCTAGAAGCAAGTCTGCCATAGTAAAAACTGAGCAGAGTTAGAAAAATCTGGGCTTCACTTCTACTTCTGATTATATATATATATATATA
>NW_025398281.1:0-3762 GCF_016433145.1 Gracilinanus agilis | reverse complement strand
AATTCTCCAGGCCTTTGGATACAAACTCCCAAGTTAGCCCAGTGCACACTCACTGAGAAAAATAATTTCATGAGGCCAGAGGAAGTAAATAAAGGCAATGAGGCTGGATGTGGCATGAACTTTTACATGAAGAACAGCTACCTAGAATGGATGTTTGCCCAACAAGGAGGGCAGAAACTGGGCTTCTGGCTGTCTGCTTAATGGCGGCTCATGTGGGCGAGTGAGACACAGAGACATGCGGCATGCAGGGTGAGGCCTGGGGTGCAATGAAGCCTGGGTGCATTAAGAGAAGAGCTCAGGTCAAAGATGAAGTCTTGGGAATGGGCTGCCTTCTGGCAATGCCCTGGCCCTCAGCATCTATTTATTAAGGTTCAATCAATGGATTTTCATTTTTATTTTGTTGAATAGCATTTGTGTAATAAATCAGTTGATAACAACTGAACCTCAGTCAGTCAAGAAGCCTTTATTCAGTTCCTACTATGTGCCAGGCACTGTACTAAGCAATGAACATAAGAAGAAAGATTGAAAGCAATCCCTGCCCACAAGAAGTTCACAGTTGAGTAGCTGAGAGACCAAAAACGGAACAATGAAGTTATAGACAGAATAGAAAGGAAATCATCAGCAAATGGGAAGGTCCTGGCATGAAAGAGGGTCAGGAAAGGTTCCCCAGGAAGAATGGAGAACTTGAAGGAAGCCAAGGAAGTCCTGAGCTGGAGATGAGGAAGGAGAAGCCTTCAGGCATGAGGGTCAGTCAATCCTTTCCTGGAGCTGGGAGGACCCCGGATGTCTCTCTTCATCACTTCCCAACTCTGCATCTTCCTGGGAGAGGCCATGATGGGAATGGGCCCCAAAGAATCCCCCTGACAAGCTCATACACCCCCTTCGGGGTTCCTGTTGAGCCAGAAGTCTAATTAGACCCTCAAAGTCATTGACAGATGAACCTCTGCATTCACACCTGGCCTTTGGGAGGTCCATTTGGCAAACTCAAACCCAGCCAAGTGTTCGACCCCCATCAAGATTTCTTGTGGAATTAGTCCAACTATCAATAATATGGAATTTTAGGCCTTGATCAATGATACGTGTAAAACCCAGTGGAATTGTGTGTCAGCTAAGAGGGGTTGGGGGGTTGGGGGGAGGGAAAGAACATGAAATATGTAACTCTGGAGAGATATTCTAAATAAAAATTAAAAAAAAAATTTTCTTGTGGAGGAGAAACCAAGTAGTATAATGGGTAGAGTACAAGGTCTGGAGTCAAGAGGACCCAGGTTCAAATCTGGCCTCATATACTTCCTAGTTCCATGACCCTGGTCAAGTCATTTAACCCCCCAATTGCCCAGCCCTTCTCACTCTTCTGCCTTGGAACTGATACACAACATTGATTCTAAGACCAAAGGTAAGGATTTAAAAATATATACTCCAGAACTTTGCCAAGGATCAAAATCAGGACCATTGACTTATAATCAGAAGACCCTATCCTCCTCCCCATCCCTTCCTCCCCACCATGTTAAAATCGGGGCACAGCTCACTCTTCCCCACTCTCTGATCCAGTGCCCCACAAAACATCCGGCACATAGTAGGTGCCTTATAAATGCTTATTGAATCATGGACCCACTTCATCATCCATCTTCAGGACCTGTCTGTCCACAACATACATCCAGATCGTCTAACTCCATAGGCGGCTAACTGTGCAACTCAACAGAGGCCTGGTGCGGCTTCACAAGGATCATCCCTCTCCTCTCTGAACCACCAAAAGTGAAAGCTGCATCGCCAATGCCTCATCCCTGTAACTGGGCATGACAGAAGCCTGGCTGATGAGTTTTCATATCATTACCCAGAATTGAGAAAACAGAAGTAACAAAGTAATTGGTCAGTGCTAAACAACTGATCAACGGTGGGTGGCGGCTCTTGCAAAGTTGCATCAGGCCTCCAGTGAGCTGTGAACCCAGAGGGTGGGCGTTGTTGCCTTTCCTTTTTTTTTTAATTTTTTAAAAATCCTTCCCTTCTGTCTTGGAATCAATACTCTATATTGGTTCCAAGGCAGAAGAGGGGTAAGGGCTAGGCAATGGGGGTCAAGTGACTTGCCCAGGGTCACACAGCTAGGAAGTGGTTGAGGCCAGATTGGAACCCAGGATCTCCCGTCTCTAGGCCTGGCTCTCAATCCACCGAGCCACCCAGGTGCCCCCCCCCCCAATTGTTGCCTTTCTGAGAAAAACTAGTCTAACCCATTTTGTGGAGGTGAGGGGGTCAGCTGTGGTAGCCATGGGTCCTCTCCCAGGAACCAACTGGTGAGAAGGGGGATCTCTTTAATGGACATGACCACCAACGTCCGTTGGCTTGGCTTGCCAGAAGCCGTAGACTTTCAGGGAAGCAGCGAAACTCGGAGGTGAAATGCAAAATGCCTTACTAGGCAGAAATCCCACCAAGTGTTGCTTCATGCTTAGAGGATGTGAAGTGTTGACTTCCTGGCCCAATATGAGAGTGGCTAGCATTGTCTCTCATTTTATTTAAGTCTTACTGGCGATGAGGATTTGTGAGAGTCTTTTGAGGCAGCTGGCCATAGGCTGGGCACAGTGTCAGGAAGACCTGATACTTACTAGCTGTGTGACCTGCAGCAAGCCACTTAACCTCTGCTTGCCTCAGTTTCTTCAACTGTAAACTGGGGATAATAATAGTTGTAATATAAGTATATTACTATAACTATAACTATATTCTCTATATATAGTTATATAGATATCTAGAATATATATAACTATATATATACTAGAATACTATGACTATAACTATATATTCTCTATATATAGTTATATAGATATCTAGAATAACTATAAATTCTATAGTATACTATATTGTATTGTACAATAGAGTATGGTATGCTATAGAATACAATGAGTAGAATATAGCAATAAATAGAATCCAGTAGAATAGAATACAAAGAGTTATATAATAATCAAGTGGGATAGTCATTTTTCAAAACCGCTTAGCGCAGTGCCCGACACATAGTAGGTGACAGACAAACACTCATTCCTTCCCCTTTTCTGCTTCAGCCTTTCTTTTGTGCCTCGTCCGAAATGCAAACTTGGTCTACTTCTGTGTCTTCTGTTTTCCCACCTTCACCCCCTCCTCATCTACTCCAGAGTAAGGAAGAATGAAAAGGAAGGGAGGGAGGCAAAAAGCAGCTGAGCAGAAAGCCATGCCTTCACTGGATGCACCGTCTTGCTCCCTTCGTGCCCCACCTCTGCCAAGAAGCGAAGATGGGGCATCTCCTCCACTCGTCTTCCAGGAGGAGCCGAATAGGAGGATTTGCTCCGAATTTTGGGTCGCTCCTCTCCGCTCGCCGCCCAAGTCCGCCGCTGCTGTCCTTGGACCCAGTGTTCTCCCGCTGGAGCGTTCCCCACTGCTCTCCATTCTTCGTGCTCTGGCATCCATCCTTCCCGCCAGCAGTCACTACCCAGGCCATTGGGGATGGGCAGAGGGAAGGAGAGAGTGAGATGCAAGCAGCCTAGGTCACCACGTGGGTGGGTCCTGGGGCTATCTGTGAGGTGTGACTGGCACGTGGCAAAGGGGGTACCTTTTATGGTCGAGCCCCGCCCTGCCCCACCCTGACTCCCCCCAGACATCTAGGGCTCCGGGAGAAAGGGAGCCACAGGGAGTCAGGCCCCCTATTGAGCCAGACTGACCTTGGTCTTCTGGCTCTTGTGGATCCAGACCGTCCCACTCGGCCTTCGATCCAAAGACATCAGCATTGGAAGACCAGACGTGAGT
>NW_025398280.1:0-8202 GCF_016433145.1 Gracilinanus agilis | reverse complement strand
GTCTCTGTCTCTCCCCCTCACCTCTGTCTCTGTTCTCTCTCTCTCTGTCTCTCTGTCTCTCTCTGTGTGTCTCTGTCTCTCTCCCTCTGTTTATCTGTCTGTCTCTCTTTATCTCTCCCCCCCCCCCCACCTCTTTCTCCAGCTTCAAAGCAGTTAGAAGGTTTCAGACCCTTTGAGGACAAAGTGGAAGGCCAGATGATAAGGTCCTGTGGACTTTTGGAAGTGATGAAAAGGTAGAAGAACCCTAGCCAATGCTTGTTGGGAGGGAGTAGTGAGCCTCAGGGTTGGGGAGTAGAGCTGAGCTCCTAGGAATGGAATAATGGGGTCTGGGCAGGTTAGGTTCCTTGCTCCCTATGAAGACCACTGCTGGACCTTCAGGCCGTCAGTTATCTTCTGAGAATGTTATACTCAGCCGTGATGATAAGAACAAGCAAATACTTACCAAGCAAAGGCCAGTCCAGCTACCAAGGCAAGATAACATGCTCCTAGAGCTGTTTTTCAGGGTCTGGCTTTATATGCTTTGTGATCTCAGCCACGTGACTGACACTAAGGAAATGATTCTCAGAGCTGACCTAGAAATCTTGGCCTTAATTGCTATATAAATACTACTCTACCAAAGCTCCTTATATTAAAATACAGTCTGTCTGCTCTTTGGTAAAGCAATGGGATGCTAAATCACTCTGTGCTCATGCTCAGATTTCCACCAGATTCTGGATTTATTAACAACTGCATTTTCAATTTACTGAGGACTTATTCTTTGAACACAATAAAACTTTTGTCTCCAGAAAATAGGGACTTTGAAAAGTGCTGAAATGGGAAGGGGAGTTTTTTGAAGACTCATATCTCACCAGACCTGCAGCGTCTGAACAAATAATCAGTCTGCACATATACAGCTTGCTCAGGCAATGTTTCTACGAGCTTGGTGACAGGGGAGGCATTATCCCTGACTAGAACAGTATTCTTTAACCCAATCAGTTGAGTTATTAGGCTTTGGTGTTTAAATGCTCTCGGTAGGAGTTGTCTCAGCTTGCCTATTAATCATGGAAAACGCAGGGTGATTTAAGGGACCCAATACTCATCTGGGCTTAAGGAGATATTAATTCCCCTTCTGTTACTAACATGACACCTTAGTCAAGTCACTTAAGTGTATCTGTTTATCTCTCAGTAAGAGGGGAAGAAAAATTCTTTCCTTTTTCCTACCCCCATAGGACTCTTTGGAGATCATAGGATTTGTGAAGTAAGGTTTCTTAAAGCAAGTGATAATGTTAACACCCCAAATACTCTATACTTCATAAGTTCCAACCATTAGATTAATAAGATGGTGGCTTGTGATTTGAAGAGAGGCCATGTGATACCATAGAAGAAGTACTAGATGATGGCAAATAATGCCACCTGCCTCTTAGCCAGAGAGGGAGTGGGTTCTAGGTGTGAAATGAGGTTCCTGCTTTTAGATATGGTCAATGGCTTGATTTGTTTTGTGTGGCTTCCCTATTTACTACTGTGGGTGGGTGAGATGGAGTCTTTATAAAAGTGGTGTAGAAAAAAGAAAAGAACATAAATAAAATATTTTAAATTTTTATTTATTTATTTGATTGTTACATTAAAATACCCAGTAGTTAACTCCCTCCCTCCTTCCCTTCCCACGTTAAAGAAGGCCTTATTTAACAAAAAGACATATATTTATTTGAAATTATATCTTTCTTATTTCTATTTATCAGTTATTTCTTTGGAAGTGGACACACAGAGGTCATTCTTCAAACATTTCTATTACCTTATATAATGTTCTCTTGGTTCTACTCATTTTACTCCTCATAATATCATGTAGGTCTTTCCATGTTTTCCAAAAATAACCTGCTCATTATTTCTTACAGCATAGTAGTATTCCATCACAACCACATGTCATAACTTATTTAGTCATTCCCCAGCTGATAGGAATCTCTTCAATTTCCAGTTCTTTGCCACCACAAAGAGAGCTGCTATAAATATTTTAGAATATATAGGTTCTTTTTCTTTCTCCCTGATCACCTGAGAAAGTAAACTTAATAATGGTATTACTGGGCCAAAAGGTTTACACTATTTTGTAACTTTGAGCATAATTCCAGATTGTTCTCCAAAATGGTTGGATCACCTCACAAGTCCACATTTTGACATTGGGAATCTGGTTCTTCTACTTATTAGTTGGGGCAGCTCGGTGACACAGTAGATAGGGCGCTACATAGAGAGTCAGAATGATCTGAGTTTAAATCTGGCCTCAGATCCTTACTATTTGTGTGACCCTGTGTAAGTTACTTAACCCTGTTTGCTTCTGTTTTCTCATCTATAAAATGAGCTGGAAAAAGAAATGACAAATCACTCCATTATTTTTTTTTGAAAGGAGACCTCAAATGGGATCACAAAAAGTCAGACACAACTGAAATAACTGAACAACAACTGATTAGGTGTGTGATTTGGGGGAAATAATTTAGCTTCTCTGCTCCAGTTTCTTCATCTGTAAAAATGGAGATATCATCCTCTATCCTATTTACTTCAAGAAGTTGTGAAACTCAAATGAGATGATGCATAAGGAAGTGTCATATTTGTAAACTCTAGAGAGCTATTACAAATGTCAGGCCCTGGAACAATAAGGATGAAGGTGACATTTGTTGTTTGACCTTCATTTTTGAAGAGGACCAATGACATCACAGGGTGATGCCTTGACTTACACATGAATTGAATTGAAGTGAAGCAGAGTGGCAAAAAAATTGTCAGCCTCACTCTCTCTTCCAGAGTCATTGAAGTCCAGTGGCAAGACAAAAGCCAGGAATCATAACAGCCCAGGATGTAGTGAATGACTTTGGTATCTTGGCAAGCTCTAAGCACTCTACAGTTCTTGCTTCAGCCACCGTCATGGCCATTGGAACAACTTGTTCTTGTCTGCCTCATCCACTGGGAGAAGTTTTCATATACTGGGAATAGGTATCCCCCTAGATCACCTAGAAACAGGTTTAAAGTCTATCAGTGACCTTCAACCTGGATCATTCCATCTGCTGAGTCAAAAGTAGAGTTAGTCCCTAGAACAAGATGGTAGAGGGGAAACGGAGCTTTGAGATGATCCCTGATTTATCCTATTTGTATACTGTTTACCCAGTTAGTTTGTCAGATTCTCGAGGCCAGGGACTATTGCCCTCTATCTTTTTTCTTCCCAAGATTTAGCATGGTGCCTGGTACATAGCATATTATTGTCAACTTGACATGACTTGCCAATAAAGACAGAAATTGAGCAGAGAGCTATGAATGACAGTCATAGGAAATGAAAGGCAAGCCCTGGTATTTTCATAGTGGCATAAGTAACCAACATGAGGCTACAAAGCAAGTCCCAATATGGGAAGAAAGTTAGTACTCAGTCACTAGTGAAAGGTTTTAGAAATACTGACAAGACCTCTGACCTGACCTACTTCCTTGCTGGCCTACTTTGATTAGGGGTATGCTACCAGTGCCACTATAAGAAAAATGTTTTAGAATCAAAAAATACAATACAACTAAAATTTTTGTCATGGAGACACATTTCAAGATAGAGATATGGATCCTTTGACCAATGGATGGGGATATTAAATATATAATGTGTGAACTTTTTATGCATTAGATCCATCTACTAGATTAGCTAGTGACTTAAATTAATTTCTCTGCTCTCTATGAAATTTCTCTCCCTTTTTTAAAGGTGTTAGTTCGATGCCTATTAAGAAAAAATATGGTTTATAAATTAACTTTCTTGTGAGGGAATTTATTGCAGTCACAAGCTGTCTGGAGAGGAGATGAGCCAGACCAGTCAGGAGGGGGTGAGGGGAGACCCTCAAATTAAAACAGAATCCCTGACTCGGGGACCAAAGCTTTTCCCAATCATCCTGTGTCTGGTTTACCTCCATTTTGGGATAGGTACTGCTGATGGAGATGTTAGTTAACACTCTTCCCCATCCCACTTGGGGGATGCCCTTGGTATCAATCTAGCTAAACATAGACCAGTGAAAATGGAATGTTTTAAGCATATTGGATGCTACCTTTTAAGGGAAAATGGGATAATTTATTGCTTAATCTCTCAATGGTATGTATATCACACATTTTCTGGATTTCAAGTCTTTTCAATAATAATTGTAATAACAACAACATCATGTTATGTGAAGAGTTACTATAAAGATTGATTTTTTAAAAAAGCAAACCTACTACAATTCGTGCACCAAAATAAATGTTACCCTTCAAAACAGTCTCTGGGGAGACTGTCTCCTTCTTCCAATGCCATTGCAATTGTGCATGGATTTGTTGGCACTCACCTCTGTCACAGTTTTTAGAGTCAATTTAGCAGCCACACAAGTTAAACAGTTTCATTTCTTTTTAGTCACACCATGTTTTGGATTCCTTCTCACTTTCCCGCCTCCTTCAGTGTGACTTAAAGTGATGGCCCACCTTATTCACCACACTTAATCATGCTGAATTTGAAGGAACTGGAAATGCCTGGACTCGAAAGAAGAAAACTCTGGAGGATCGTGGTAACTGTCTTCAAGTATTTAAAGGGCTATTCCATGGAAAAGGATTTAGCTTTATTCAGTTTGTCCCCAAAAGACATAACTAGGAATAATGAAAAGACATTATAGAGAAGCAAGTTAAAGATCTTGCAATTATGTCAAGACTGGTTAATGGGAGTCAGTACTTGGAATATATTCATTGCTTGGTCTCAATTCACTGCACAAAATTGTGGAGGGTTGGTTACCAGACATGTGTGCCCAAAGGGCTTGTAGTCTCCTAACTGACTTTGAAGTATGAAGAACAGATGACTCAGGTGTTTCCGAGTGAGGATATGAGAACAAGTGATCTGCCCCTTGGCCTTTCCTTCTTTGTGCTAATAAGAATCAAAGTAGAGGGATCTAGTGAGTAACCTTACTAGAAAACTCACAGGGTTACCTATTCCTAGAAATCTGAGAGCAAGAGAACATATGGAGATAGATCCCCATCTGAATGTAAGCTCCTTGAGGACAGGGATGGTTTTTTCGGTTTGGTTTTGTCTTGGTATCCATAGTACTAAGGCAATGCCTGAAACACAGTATGTACTAAATTAGTACTTATTGAATGAATAGATGAATGGATGGATGAATAAAAGATTCTGTAAAATATATATATGTATGTATATATATATGTTATCATATGGACTTGAATATCTATTATATTGCCCCTAAAATTAAAAAAAATGTTGCAACAAGCTAATTGCTGTAGCAGAGCAGCTGATTAAAAATTTTACAAAGAGAAAGAAAGGTGGCAGAGAGAATTACTGGTAAATAATCTTTAGGTGATATAATCGTGTTGCTTTGTTATATGTTGATCAATAACTGGAAAAGAAAAAAGTCAGGGTTAGCCTACACCAGTGATTCCCAAAGTGGGCGCCACCGCCCCCTGGTGGGTGCTGCATCGATCCAGGGAGGCAGTGATGGCCACAGGTGCATTTATCTTTCCTATTAATTGCTATTAAACTTTTAAAAAATTAATTTCCAGGGGGCTAAGTAATATTTTTTTCTGGAAAGGAGGCAGTAGGCCAAAAAAGTTTGGGAACCACTGGCCTATACAATTATTTTGTTCAAAAAATCAAATGACTGTTTAGCCAATCCATGGTGGACTAAGCATAGAGGAGTTAATAAACATCCATTTGGTTAATGAATTCATTATTGATCATTTTCTTGGAAAACCCTGTCATGATTTCCTTACAAAATCATACAATTTCTGCAGACTGTCTTTATAAATTTTTCCTCTTTAATGATTCCCAAACTTCAATTCACTTAACACATCAAACAAGACTAGCAGGAGGTATATTGCTAAGAGTTTAAAACTTTCGGGAACTTTATTGACTCTGTAGTGTATAATTTTACTTATTTCAAGTCCTTTGGGCTTAACAGTCCTAGAGATTGGGGAAAGTCAGAATAAGGGTGGGGTTGGGAAGTTGGGGAAGGTGTGTGAAGCAGACTTGGAAACTTGGACAAATGAATATAGTGAGTGCTCCAACCATGGATCCAGTAAAAGCTGTAAGTATTTGGCAACTTCAAGTCATGACAACAGCGGGCAGAAGAAAACATGGCACATGGAAAAAAATGCCAACTGAGGTTTGCTGATTAATTGAGATGGCAGCAATGCTGCTCTCCTTATTTTGTTATTGTGAAATTTGGACTTAAACAGGGGAACAGAAAACCACAAATTAAAGTGTTTTCCAAGTGACTTAGAAGTCACTTTGAAAACATAAGGCAATTCAATCAACATAGAATTAGTCTTAATCAGCATAATGTCGAGAGACATAACCAGATTTTTGGGAATTCTTGATGAGATGTGCCAGGGAATATGTCTCCTAGAAGTGGTTTTCTTTATCTGGAAAGAACATAGGACCATGTGCCTTATTTGTGTGGGGAAAAAGAAATATTAAATTTAGGGGGCTTTTGTGAGAGTATATTCCCTTCATAATATTCTGTCACTGACTGGCCCTGTGACTTTTTTTTAAACCCTTACCTTCCGTCTTGGAGTCAATAATGTGTACTGACTCCAAGGCAGAAGACTGGTAAGGGCTAGGCAATGGGGATTACGTGACTTGCCCAGGGACACAGAGTTGGGAAGTGTCTGAGGCCAGATTTGAACCTAGGACCTCCCGTCTCTAAGCCTGGCTCTCAATCCACTGAGCTACCCAGCTGCCCCCTTGCCCTGTGACTTTGGAAAAGCCATTCCTTTTCTCTTTGTCTCAATTTCCTTATCTACCCAATGAAGAAAAGGTTGGGCTAGATGATTTCTAATGTGTCTACCAAATGCAAGCATTCTCTGATTCTGGGGGTAAATACATGTCATTTTAAGAGGAAATTTCTCTAATTGTATTTAAAGGGAATTTCTGTATTATAGTGTAGAAAGATGGAGTTGAAGTCAGGAACACTGGAGTCCTACCTCTGATACCTATTGGTTATATGACCCAAGACAAATCACTTTAGTTATTTGAGGCAGCTAGGTGAATTGGTGGATAGACAAACAAGCCTGGAGATGGAATGTCCTACATTCATATCTTGTCTCAGACTCTTCCTACTTATGTGATCTTGGGTTAGATATTTAAATCCAATTACCTAGCCCTTACCACTCTTCTGCCTTTTGACCAATGCTTAGTATTCCAAGACGGAAGGTAAGGATTTTGAAAAAATAAAAGAAGAAGAAAACTCTGTAAGACTATAAATTAAAGAGAAGATAACAATCTGAATTGTTAGAGGGAAATTTTATACCTGGGAGTATCCTATACTAATGAAATAAAAGTTTTAGTTCTTATCCCTCTCCCAATTTCAATTTCTCTCTTGCTTAGCTGTCCAGCACCTGTTCATCCTTCAAGGTTCCACTCAAATTCTATTTTCTGCATGACTCCTCTTATTCCCCAAGCTAAAATTTCTCTTCTGAATTAATGATGCTGTTGATTCTTTTCTTATTGTACTTTGACCTTATAGCTTGCGTTAATAGTTATTTCTCACCCTTGTCTCATCTATAAGACCATAAGATCCATTAGAGTAATTTGGAACTACATTCCCAAAGTCACTAAACTGTGTATACCTTTAGATTTAGTTACACTACTTACTACTAAGCCACCCAAAAGAATAAAAGACAAAGGGAAAGGACTCATAAGTACAAAAAGATTCATAACAGTGCTTCCTTTTTTGAAGCAAGGAATTGGAAACAAAGTATGTGCTTATCAACTGGGGAATAATTGAACAAATACTATATCATGTACTATGAGAAATGACAAGAGGAATGAATTCAGAGAAATCTGGGAAGATTTTTATGAACTGAGTAGATAAAAGTGACCAAAACAAGAAACTATTTATTCAATGATCACAACATTGTAAATGAAAAAATTTTTGAAAAAATAAGGACTTATAAATATTATAAGGACTAATAAATAATATAACAAGTGATCATCACTCCAAAAGACTCATGGTATAGCATGTCTTCTCCCTCTTAGTAGAGAGGTGATGGCCTCTAGGTTCAATTGGTTCAATTTATTTTTTTTTGTTCATCTATAATTATTTATTACAAGAAAGGACTTTTATTTGGGGTTGGAAGAATTGGAGGGGAGAGAATGAGGAGATTAGTGTTAGTGAAGGAAAGAAAGAAAAGTAAGAAGCAAACAAAGGAAAAAAGAAAGAAACAAAGAAAAAGAAAGAAAGGAGG
>NW_025398279.1:0-9971 GCF_016433145.1 Gracilinanus agilis | reverse complement strand
AGACCAGGATAGCCCCTCTCCTGGGAGATTGGGGGCGTGCGGGCTGGGGGCACAGTTAGCCTTGGGGAGCAGTCCCTGCCCCGCCCCCTGAGGCCAGCTGCCAGTCTTTACCAGGCGCCTGCCGTACGCCTGGGAGAGGCAGCCCCTGCCCTGTTTCCTGAGGGGACCCCGGGCATCCTGGATCCAGTGGTCACGCGCCCAGAGGCCCCTGGAGGGCCCCCAGGAGAGGAAGAAAGAGCGCCGGGACGCTGGGGCAGGAGCTGGCGGAGGGCTGTAGGGCTCCCTGGGCACCGGAGAGTACTCCGCCCCCCTGCCCGCGGCCTGGGTTCAGTCCTCTCCGCCCCCTCCCCACTCTGTCACTGTCGTCACTGCCTTCCCGGGCACACTCCGTCGAGCCCGCAGGGGGAGGAGCTGCTGCTGCTACCAGGTAGCCCTGGAGGGAGGGAGCGCCCGCTCTGGGCTATCTCTAGAGCGTTTCTGCCCTGACCCTCGAGCCGCCCAACTGCTGGGGAGCCCGCCGCGCTGTCCGGACCCTCCTTGTGGGGCAGCCCTGCCAGCACCAGGCTTCTCCCTCCGGCCCGGCCTGAGGGTATCTAGCCGGGACGACCCGAGGCAAGGTGGGGCTCCCGAAGCAGCGGGCCTTCCTCCAGTGTCAGAGGGCAGGGGTCATCCCCATTGTAGGCCGCCCACCCCCGGCCGCGCCTCCCCTCCCCCTCCAGATGGCCGTTCTGCCTCTGAGGCCCGTGTGGGTCGCCTTCCCTCTGCCAGGGGAGCTCCAGGCTCCAAGCATCCTCCCACAGCCTGACTACCCCGCCATGGAGGGAGGATTTTCTTGTCCTTTTTTGCCCTTAGTCTAAAGGACCTTATTGGGGGGATTCCCAGGTCTGGGAGAACTTTGGCTTTCTCCTGACCCGCTCTCTTCCCCGATGCTAAGGTTTGAGAAGCTTCCCCCTCCGTCTGGGTTCTCCAGGCTTGGTGAGCTGAACCTCCTCTGGACTGGGCTTCAGAAACCCCATAAAGTGCCTTGCTCAGCTCTGGGGCTCCCCCCAATTGCCTGATCCTCCCAGCCCATCTTCTGCTGCTAGAGTCTGGGACTCTGCTTGCTTCCCCAAGGGTTTCCTGCCTCTTCCTCCTTCCTTACAGCCGAGATCGGCCCCCACCCACTCCCCAGTTTGTCCAGCCCTGTGGAGGGACTTCCCTTTCCCATCCTTTGCCACCACTAGAGGAGCCACCAGAAACATTCCTGGCCCAACAGGGCCAGTGTAGGGTCTGGGCACAACTCCACCAACTATGCAAGTGTCTACTTTACTGCCATTCTGGCTTCGCCCATGAGGAGGCACTGGAGGACATTTTTCTGTGATTATCACCGGTGCTTTGATGTCTCCATTTGAACACTGCATAAAGGCAATGGCTTTCTTCTTATCCTTTGGGCCGGATTCCCTAGAAATCTGAGAAATGTGTTTAAAACTTTTCCCTATTTATTTCCCTTCCCTTCTCCATTCCACTGGTTAATTTAATCTAGCCACAATTACTCAGTGGACAGCTGGTGCTGGCTCTCTGCTTTGGTGCAGGTGTGACTTTCTATCAATGAGTTCTCGACCCCCCCAGCGGGGCTCTGGGATTCCAGGGTCATTCACCCCCAATTTTTCCATGGAACCCCCCCAAGGTCTCCTTCCTTCACTGTTTTTTCATTAATTCCCCTAATAATTCTTCACTTCTTGTTCCTCCAGATGAATTTGTATTTTTTCCCTAGTTCTATCAAATAATGCTTGATAATTGGGTGTGGCACTGAATAAGTAAATTAATTCAGATAGAATTGCCATTTTTATGTTATCTTGGCCTCTCTATGAGAAATGAACATTTTTAGATCTGAATTTATCTGTGTTTTTTCATGGTGTTCATAGGATTCCTGTGTTTGTCTTGGCAAGTGGATTCCCAAGTATTTTATAGCGTCAAGATTATTCTGCATGGAATTTCTCTTGCTGTGGGCTTTTGTTGGAAATAAATAGAAATCCTGGTGTTTTGTGTTGGTTTGTTTTGTATCCTGCAACTTTGCTAAAATTATTTCTACTAGTTTTTTGATTCTCTAGGATTCTCCAAGGATACCATCCTATCTGCAGAGTGATAGTTTAGTTTCCTCATTGTCTACATTAATTCCTTCAATTCCTTTTTTTCTGTAGTTACAAGTACTAGCATTTCTAGTACAATATTTAATAGTAATGGTGATAATTGGCATCCTTGCTTTACTCCTGATCTTATTGTGGGGGGCTTCTTATTTATCATTTTAAGGCGTGGCCCCTTTATTCCTATGCTTTCTAGTGTTTTTAATAGGAGTGGGTGTTGTGTTTTGTTGAAGGTTTATTCTGCATCTATTAAGATTGTCCTGTGATTTCTTAGTTTGGTTATTGATATGGTCAATTATGCTGATGGTTTTTCTATTTTTAAACCAGCTTGACCCTCCTGGTGTGAATCCTACCCAGTCGTGCTGAATGATCCTTGTGATATAGTGCCATCGTCTCCTTGCTTTAGGATTTTTGTATCAATGTTCATTAAGGAAATTGGACCCTAAGTTTCTCTTTCTGTTTCTGCTCTTCCTGGCTTAGATATCAGCACTCTTATTTGTGTCATAAAAATAATTGGGTAAGACTCCCATTTTGCCTATTTTTCCAAATAATATAGTGTTTTGTTTTATTTTTAAACCCTCACCTTCCAGGGACAGCTGGGTAGCTCAGTGGATTGAGAGCCAGACCTAGAAAAGGGAGATCCTGGGTTCAAATCTGGCCTCAAGACACTTCCCAGCTGTGTGACCCTGGGCGAGACACTTAACCCCCTTACCACTCTTCTGTCTTAGAACCAATACACAGTGTTGATTCTAAGGTAGAAGGTAAAGGTTTTTATTTAAAACAAGAGCAAAACCCCTTCCATCCTAGAATCAATATTGTGTATTGGTTCCAAGGCAGAAGAGCCCTAATCGCTAGGCAATGAGAGTTAAGTGACTTGCCTAGGGTCACACAGCTAGGAAGAATCTAAGGCCATTCATTGTTTTCTTTAATGTTTGATAGAATTCACTTGTGAATACATCTGGCCCAGAGGATTTTTCCTCAGGGAGTTCATTGATAGCTTGTTCAATGTATTTTTCTATGGTAGAATTATTTAAGCAGCTAGATGGCTCACTGGATAGAGAGCGGGGTCCAGAGATGGGAGGTCCTGGGTTCTAATATGGCCTCAGATGCTTCCTAGTTGTGTGTCCCAGAACAAGTCACTTAACCCCCATTGCCTATACTTGCCACTCTTCTGCCTTAGAACCAATACACAATATTGATTCCAAGATAGAAGGTAAGGGTTTTAGAAAAGAAAAAGTATTCTATTTCCTCATTTGTTAATCTAGGCAGTTTTTAATGTTGTAAATATTTATCCATTCCACCTAGATTGTTAGATTTGTCATATAATTGGACATAATACTAATGATTGCTTTAATTTCCTTTTCATTAGTGATGAATTTACTCTTGACTTCTGATACTAGTCATTTGATTTTCTTTCTTTTTTTAGTCAAATTAACCAGTGCTCTATTTTTTTTTTTTCATAAAACCAACTTCTGGTCATTTCTCCTTTGATTTTTAAGATTTCCAATTCATTCTTTAATTAGGGATTTTAAATTTTTTTCTTTTTCTAGTTTTTTTGTGGTATACCCACTTCATTGATCTACTTTTTTCTTTTTTACTGATGTAAGCATTCAAAAATATACATTTCCCCCTAATTATTGCTTTGGTTATATGCCATAAATTTTGATATCCTGTCTCCTTATTGACATTTTCTTTAATGAAATTATTGTTTTTCTAATTTGTTCTTTGACCCATCCCTTTTTAAAAGTCAGATCAATTTCCAACTGATTTTTAATTTTCTTTCCAGGGACTCTTACTGATTATAATTTTTAAGGATACGTTTATTATTTCTGCTTTTCTGAATTTGGTTGTGAAGTTTTTATGTAGTACATGCCCATTTTTGTGTTGGGGTCACGTACAGTGGAAAAGAAGGTATATTCCTTTCTATTCCTATTCCATTTTCTCCAGAGATCTATTAGTTCTAACTTTTCTGAAATATCATTCACTTCCTTTATTTCTTGTTTATTTTTTTGTTAGATTTATCTAGTTCTGATAGGGGAAGGTTGAGGTTTCCCTCTAGTATGGTTTTATTGTCTATTTTCCCCTGAAGCTCCTTTAATTTCTCCTTTAAAAATTTTGGAGGCTATACTGTTTTGGTGCATATATGTATGTGCAACCTTGATATTACTTCATTACCTGTACAAGGTATGATTTCCTTCCTTATCTCTTGTAATCAGATCTATTTTTGCTTTAGCTTTGTCTGAGATCATGATTGCTACTCCTGCTTTTTTGTTTAATCTCAGTTAAAGCCAATAGATTCTGCTACAACCCCTTCCTTTTATATTATGTGACTCCCTGGCTCAAATGTGTTTCTTGTAAACATATCCTAGGATTCTGGTTTTTAATCCATTCTGCTGTCCCCTTCACATTCACATTCATGATTCCTCTCTTGATCCTGTTCTCTCTGGCCTTTCTCTCAGTTCCTCCTCATAGGTGTTGTCAAGTTATTTGTGGCTATGGAACAGGATAAGAGGAATGAAGTTGGGATCAGGAGGGTCACAGGCAGATGTACAGACAGACTCACAGGCCTCTTGCTGATCAGTGACAAATTGATTTCAGGTAGATTTTTATAGAGGGTTGAATCATGGATTTAAATTATCTGAATGGCTCTGAACAGAGTTTTCTATAGGTGATAATTCAACTTGTCTGATGTGTGACCCAGCATCTCACAGGATTTCTGCATCAGTAATATACTGGAAGAACATAAAGTATTTTGGGGAGAGGAGTTCTCATGTGAGGAGTGAGCTACTTGACTAGCTGTTTCTAGGTAGGCTCTGGCTAGGATTTTACTGGGGTCCACTCTCACTCTACGAGGTGTTTTGCTCACTCTACAAGGTGTTTTAATCACACATACACACACACAATTTTCTTCCCCTCCTATTTCTCTAAGATGGATTCTGTACCTGCCTGCATCTGGCTATTCTTCCCTCTTTGAACTAATTCCAATGAGAAGAACGTTAAAGCCTTGCCTGTCCCTGCTCTCATACTCACTCCACAGTAATCTTCTAGGGGAGAGAATTTGCCACACTTCACCTTTCTGTTCCCTCTTCTCTCTGGGCAATCCTTTTTTCACCCTTTGATTTTTTTCTGTATATCATGTTATCCCCATTAGCTTCCTCCCACATCCTCTGCTTATGTGTCCTCCCAGCTGCTGCATAAGAGAATGGCAGAAATTCTGAGTTACAAATAGCATCTCCATGTAGAAATTCAACACTTCAACCTCATTGCAGCCCTCACATTTTCTCTTTCTCCTTCACCTTCTTAGGCACCTCTTGAGTCTTGTTTCTGAACATCAGGTTTTCAGTTTACGTCTGCTCTTTTCATCAGGAATGCTTGGAAACCTTCTCTTTTATTAATTAAGGGGCCATTTTTTTCCCCTGAAAGAAGATACTCCATTTTGCTGGGTCTGTGTTCCTTGGTTGTAAACCTAGTTCTTTTGCTCTCTGGAGTATCCTATTCTAGGCCTTCCAGTCCTGTTGTGTAGAAGCTACTATGTCCTGTGTAATCTTGACCAGGGCCCCATGATATCAGAATCGGTACTTTTTGGCTGCCTACCCTATTTTCTCCTTGGCTTGGGGGCTCTCGAATCGAGCCATAATATTCTTTGGGGGGGGTCACTATTTTGGAGGTTTGTTTCAGGATGTGATCACTGGATTCTATCAATTTCTATTTTACTCTCTTCAAGAAAATCGAGGTAGTTTTCTTGAATAGTTTCTTGTCATAGGATGTATAGACTTTTTTAATCATGGCTTTCAGGTAGGCCAATAATTCTTGGGTTTTATTTCCTATTTTCTTCAATTTTTTCATTCTTTTGATTTTGTTTTATTGTTTATTGATGTCTCACGAAGTCATTAGCTTCTAATTCCCCAGTTCTGCTTTTTAAGGAATTATTTCTTCCAGAAGCTTTTGAACTTCCTTTTTCCTTGGGTCAGTTCTGCTCTTTAAGGTGTTATTTTCTTCTTATATCACTTTGGTGTCTTTTCCCCATTTTTCTTCCACTTTTCTTCCTTGATTCCTTTTTGAGTGCTCCCAGAGCCTGTGGCCAATTCCCATTTTTCTTTGCTGTTTTGCATGTGGTTACTCTGCTCTTGCTGTCCCCTCCTGAATCTGTGCCTGGCTCTTCTTTGTCTCCATCAGTGTTCTGGGTTCGGTTTGCTCTTTTCCCAGCTTTACCTTTTGACATTTTGTTTTCTCTTCTCATGGGGATGTGGTAGTGTTCTGACGTCAGCTTCTTGCTGCTCCCTTGGTCCCACTTCTGGGTTTCTGCACGTTTTAGTTCTTCCATGGTGGTACGATGGCGACCCCCTCCTGTGTGCTGGGGCCCAGGACCCCCTCCCCCAAGCTCGGGCAGGGTCTCTGGGCCTGACTGTGGGCTCACACCTTTCAGGGCCGTATAGGCTGCCCTGAGATGGAGCTTGGAGCCTCCCCTTAGGCTGTTCCCGCCAGGTGCCTCTGTGGTGGCTTGGGCAGCTCTCTGGGCCTCTATTTAGGCAGGGTGTTGGGCTGAGTTTGGACCCAGGTTCAGATCCTACAGTGGTAGGTATTGGGGGGCAGCCTGCCCTGGCAGTCCTCAGTGTGGCTATGCCACGGCCTCGTTCCCTCCCCAGCTGGTCAGTCTGGCCTATGTCAGTGCTGATGCTCCAGGTTTTGTTTGAAGCTTCAGTAGCTCTGAGCCAGGAGGAGGATCCCCCGAGGCAGAGACCCTGATCCTGGGGCCAAGAGGGGGAGCACGCTTCTGTGTTTCCCCATGACACAGCTTTGGGTGCAGGAAGGACTGATCCAGATAAGAACCGGGCACTCCCCACCATGGGCCCCCCTGAACAGTTTAGTGAGAGAAGCTTCTTCAGGCAAGAGAGAGGGAACATGCAGCAGGGAGATTATGGGGTGAATGCTCCCCCAACACCACCACCCTCACTCCATCCCCCGCCAACAGGACCTTCAGGCACATCCTAGCGGAGAACTGGAGGAGCATCGGCGCTTGTGGAGTGGATTGTCCGCTCTGGGCCCCCAGGTCAGGCACCCCAATGGCGTCTGCCTGGGCCCCCAATTCATCCTCGTCTGTGCCCATCGGCTCCCCTGGCCCCTGCACCCCCCCATGGATGCCGTCTAACAAGGGAGCCCTGGGCTGGGCCCGCAGGTGCAATCTTGTTCCTCCCCAGGCGCCCTGTTGAGGCCAGGGGCTCTGGGCAGTGCCTCCTCCTGAGGTGGCCTCCAGTGTGCGGGCCGGGCAGAGGGCCTGGAGTGGACATCAGCATCCCCGCAGGAGGCTCGTCATGCTGGCCTGAGCCTCCCATCCACACGGGGTCTCGGGGCTCCTCGCGGTGTCCCCGATGGGCCCTTTGGCTGTGAAGCCGTCAGGGGGGGCCGCCCTTGGCATGGCGCCATGTTGCCAGGAGCCTTCGCTGTGTAGAAATATGTTTTGTCTGTCTGGTGTCTCGTAGGTCGCCCCGGCCGCGGCCCTGAGCAAGGGGACAAGCGAGGAGTGACTGGACGCTGTGCCTCCCTCGGGACCCCTCGACAGCCGGTAAGAACTGACCCCTCCCTGGCTCTGCCCCCCATGTGCCTGCTCCAGGCCCTCGCCAGGCCTCCACATCCCGGCACTCTTGTGGGGCAGGCGGGGGCGGCGTTGGCCTCTCTGCCTTCTGGCCAGGGAACCACACAGGAGGCCTCCCTGCGGGAGGAGGTGGTGCCAGGGGGATGCCCATGTCGGGTGAGCCACCTTCGAGTAGGCCTGAGCCAGGACAGAAGGGGGCAGGATTAGAAGGAGGGGCCTGGGGAGGCTGCCGCTGGGGTGAGGGGCCAGGGCAGAGGGAGGGACCACCTGGAGGATGAAGGACAACAAGGGGCCGAGGGAACAGCTGAGAACCATGTTGGGAAGGAGGGCATTGGCACGCGGAGCCGCTTCCCAGCGGGCACAGCAGAGCCGGGCAGGGGCAGTGGCTGCGCGGGCGCCAGACTGGCCATGGGCCCGGCTCTCCGGTGTTCTCACCTTGGCCGGCTCTCCCTGCCCCAGAGCTGATGGCCAAAAGGAAGGAAGAACACCTGGTGCCCAGCAGCATCCAGAAGAAGCAGCGGCAGGAGCCGGACAGGGTGTCCGTGGAGGAGGACGAGGAGGAGCCCTGCCTGGCCTTGTCCACGGGGAGCTCCGCCGCTCAGTCAGTGAGTGACCAGGGCAGTGAGATGCCCGGGAGGATGGGGGGGCCTCAACAGGCTCCAGAGAGCTGGGGAGGCCCAAGGTCTGCTGGGAGGGGAGCCCCCGGACTGCCTTGGGGCAGCTCGGCCCTTGGGGCCTCTGTTTCCTTATCTGTCGGGGAGCAGAGGCAGGACTCGGAGCCGGGACTGTGGGCCCACACGTGCTGCTGACCCGTCCGGTTCTTCAGAAACCAGAACTAGGGCTGGCGGGCGGATGCCAGGGAGGTTCTTGGCCCAGACAGGAGAACCGGCAGCCTCCCCTGAACATCCTCACGGGTCCCAAGGATCCTCCTGCAGGGCGGGGCCAGGCTGGGGTTCCAGAGGATGGGCCCCACTGACGTGGCCCACACCCCGGGACTCGGTCTCCTCATCTGTAAAATGGGGGATGACCTCAGTGCCGCCATCTTTGCCAGAGCTCTCAATGTGGGGCCCCCCAAATCCTACCGGGGTTTCTGGGGCCTACAGTCATTAGTGGGGGGCTTGGGGGCTCAGCCCTCCCTGAGAGAAGCGCTATTGGACCCCAAGAGCGCCCCTGGGCACCCCAGAGCCGCGGCGCCTGAGAGGAGGAGGGGCTCGGCGAAGGCGAGAGGCTGAGTGAGGCAGTGACGGGCACCCCAGCCTTTGGTGGGCCTCTGCGGAGGCCGAGGCCGAGGCCGGCCCAAGCCCCTTCGACCAGCAGCGTCCAGGCAGGGGTGTGAGAGAGGGAGTGCAGTGCCCGTCGGCTTCCCTCGCCGAGCCTCAGCCTGGCCCCACCCCGCTGGAGGAAGGGACACCGCAGGCGGGATGCCGTGGGCAGCCTCACGGGGAGGCAGGGAGGCCCCCGAGTGCCCCCAGCCAACGCCTGCGGTTCTCTGGCAGATGTCGGCAGAAGTCGGCATCATCGAGAGCATCCAGCTCAAGAACTTCATGTGCCACTCCATGCTGGGACCCTTCAAGTTCGGCTCCAACGTCAACTTTGTGGTCGGCAACAACGGGAGTAAGTGGGCCTGGGTTCGAGTCACGGGTTAGTTGGCACACTAAGGTGGGGTGCATCTGCACGGGGGGGGGAAGCCATTCACCCGCCCCCACCCCTCTGGAGGCCGCAGCGCAGTCAGGGGTGTTCCCTGGACCCCCCCCCCCCCCAAGAAGCAAAGGCGGTGCAGCCGGACTGTGGCCGTGGCCCTGTCAGTGTGTGCCCAGTGAGAGGCCTGACAGACGGCCCATTGTTTGCAGACAGTGACCAGTGAGGATGGGCTGAGAAGGGGGATGGACGGCGCCCCACGAGTCTCGGCTCTGTCACAGGTCTTGGGGCCCCCATTTCCTCCCAGAAGGTCCAATGGGGAGCCCGACGGCCTTGACCCATGGGAGCAGATCTTGAACCCAGGGCCGGGTCTCCGGGGGGGGGCAATGCCAATGTTTTCTGCCCTTCCTCTAGGTGGGAAGAGTGCCGTGTTGACGGCTCTCATTGTGGGCCTTGGCGGGAAGGCCACGGCCACCAACCGGGGCTCCTCCTTGAAGGGGTTTGTGAAGGACGGACAGAGGTATGGACAGGGCGGGCGCGGCTCCTCCCCTTCTTCCCCCTCCTCCTCTCCCTCCTCCTTCTCCTCTTCCTCCTCCTCCTCCTCCTCTTCCTCCCCC
>NW_025398278.1:0-3967 GCF_016433145.1 Gracilinanus agilis | reverse complement strand
CTTCCTTCCTTCCTTCCTTCCTTCCTTCCTTCCTTCCTTCCTTCCTTCCTTCCTTCTTCATTTTATCCCAACATCAAACTGAAACTGAATGAAGTGGCTGCTGGATTGTGAGTGGAACCTGTATGTGACACCATCTATGAAAGCACCCAACAACTCCTGGCGACCCATCTCACATAGAGTCAACTGCAGTGATGAGGAAGGTTTTCATATAATCCCCTTTCTCCTTCAATAACAAGCTTAAATCTGTCTCTTCCCAACTTGCATCCAGCTCTTTCCCCTGAGGGCAGGCATGATCCAGTGAATTCTTCTTCCTTGTGAAGCCTTGTACTCCTTTGGGCTCTGGTGACTTGCTGCTCAAAGTCTTCTCATCAGGCTGGCCATCCTCCTAGGACTGGATCTCAGTGCCTTCTCGGCTGCCTTCCTCCAGATGTCTTCTGATTTCTCAAAGTCCTTCCCAGAAGACGCCACGTGCACCCAGCACTCAATGCTCCTGAGACCAAGAGTGTTCACTGGTTGCTTCATAAGCTGTATCATGTCAGATCAATCCTAAATACTCATTTCAACAGTAGAACTTTCCACAAAATACATTTAGTGTTCAGGACAAAGATCCCTTAAAATAGGTCCACCCACTACCACCCAGTTCCAAGACACCCCCAAATATGTAGACTCCTTCCATTTTAAAGATGGGCATGGGGGGGCAGCTGGGTAGTTCAGTGGATTGAGAGCCAGGCCTAGAGACAGGAGGTCCTGGGTTCCAATCTGGCCTCAGACACTTCCCAGCTGTGTGACCCTGGGCAAGTCACTTGACCCCCATTGCCTAGCCCTTACCACTCTTCAGCCTTGGAGCTGATACACAGTATTGACTCCAAGAAGAAAGGTGAGGGGTTAAAAAAATAATAAAAAGATGGGCATGGATGTGCCACGTTGAATATTAACTTCATGACTTCTTGCCCTCAAAGGATTTCTGGATGCCTGCAGTGGTTAGATTGCTGGGAATCCAGGAGCTCCTAGACCCGCTGAGGGAGAGGAGGACGCTGAGATCACTTAGTCCAGGCCTCGCTTTTGACAGGGGAAAGAACTAAGGCCTGAGAATTTTCAAGTCATACACCTATGGAGCGATGGAGTCGGATTGGCCCCACTCCCACACCATCACTTTCCTCCCCCCCCCCCCCCAATACTCTCTCTGCCTCCTAAAGGCTCCGAGATGGCTTTCCACGTCCCTGCCTGCTCGCCCTACCTATTAGGCCATTTGAAATCTAATTAGGACACAAACCCCACAGATGCTGCCGTTTACAATATCCAGAAGAAATAACAGAGATGAAGAAGACATGAAAAGATAATTTTGCTTATACAAAATAGCAGACTGAAAAATAAAACCAAGAAAAACAAACACGCAGATGGAAAAAGGGGAGGCTGCAAAGCACAGCTGTGAGCAGGATTTAGCTCCCCAGATGCAGACTCCATGAGGAGGGGGGCTGCAGAGGCAGGGAGGCCGAGGGGAAGAGAGGGGCTCCCCCCCCCCACTTTATCTTCATTCTTCATAAGAATCAGATCACACCCAAATCTTGCAGGAGGTTGCACTTTCCCTATTGTCCAGCCCAGGTAAACCTCTTCCAAACTAGCTTTTCAGACCAACGACAGAATAATCATCAAGAGAGAAACCTTTGCCATAAATAGATTCAGAGCTGAAAATGGTCTCAGCAAATCCCTAAGCCAACAGCTTTATTTTCCAATCATAGCTGTTATTTATCTGCAGTTGTCAGATGGACAAGGAGGTTTCTAGGTGGTGCCATAGCGGAGATCCCCATTTTACAGAAAAGGAAACTGAGGCCCAGGGAGGGTGAGTGGCCACTTATTCAAGGTCGGTGTTTGAGCACAGGTCCATCTCTAAATGCAAATGTGGTCATCTTTCTGCTAAAACAAAAATATATCTATTTCTTTCCTCAAAAAGGGAAGAAAAATTCAATTCTGCCTATTTCATACTCTCACAGAACCTCAGAGCTGCAAGGGACCTACGAGGCTATCCAGACAGTCAATCAATGAACCTATCAATGACCATTTATTACACTTCCACTCCACACCAGGCCCTGTATTCGAGGTTAAGACGCCAAGAACAACTCCTATTCATGAGAAGCTTTTAATGGATCTGGAAAAGAATCTTCTATAAAAGGCATCTCAGTTCTGCTTGGAGCTCTTTAGGCAAGTGAACTTCCCCAAGTGATCCTTTCCACTGGGGGCGAGTTTTAGTTCTTAAAAGTGTTTTTTTTTTCCCCTGAGATTGAGAAAAAAAAGTATTCCTTGTCACCTTCCACTATTGTTTCTGGTTCTGCCTTCGAGGACCAAACAGCAAAGCTCTCCTCTCCTCTCCATGACAGACGTGAAGATCTTTTCCTCTCCAGACTAGAGATGCCCAGTTCCTTCCCCTGGTCCTTGGATGTCATGGACTAAACCTCTCTCGCCATCTTGGTCCAACTGATCCACGGCCCTAAACGATGGCTCTCCCAAGCGGAATACTGTTTTGTTTCCAGGTAGGAAAAGGCTAGTTTCTCACCCCAGAAATAAACACCATGGATTGAAGGGGCTGAATGGATTTCTTTCCATGGAATCCCAAGTATATAAGTGAAATGGACTGAATTGGGTCAAGCAACACCATTCCAAGTCTTCCTGTTGCGTTCTTGCAGGAAGCAGCAGCCTTCAAAGAAGATAAAGATATAGGCACGAGGGTGATGGTTTTTCTTGACTCTAACGCTTGCTATTTATATAATTAAAAAAAAATCAGACTTTCCATCTTAGAATCATTACTATGTATCGATTCCAAGGCAAAAAAGTGGTAAGGGCTCTGCAATAGGGGTTATGTGACTTGTCCAGGGTCACACAGCTAGGAAGTGTCTGAAGTCCAGAACTTTAGGTTTATTCTTTTTCCACTGAGCCATTTATATGCTGACTGCTAAGTGATTTCCCATTGAAAGGCCTCTGTTTCCTCCTCTGTAAAAGAGGACAAAGAGTGACATGAGAACTCCCTGTGAGTATCTGAGCATCTGTTACATGGCCTACGATGGGGAGGTAGTGAGTCTCCTTTCATCAGAAGTCTGTGAGCAAAGACTAGAGTCAGAATTGTTGAGTGTGTTATAGAGGTTGTCAGTCTAAGGATAGGGCTTAGATTGCATCTCCACGACCTCCCTTAGAGCTCTAAGAATTGGGGTTTCTCTGTCTGGTTGGACAAATGCAGAGTCCTCTCCACCCCATGGTGTTCCGGCTCTGAGATGTGCCAGGAGAGCAGGGGAGCCGACCTTTCAATGATGGGTCCTCTCCAGGCAGGGCTCATTTCCTCAGATTCCTGGAGAATGACTGCTCTCTGCGGAATGCTCCTTCTAGCCCTGGCACTGTTCACGCTGGCTATTTTGAGGAAGGGAGAAGCAGGAAGCCTAATGGTTTCCCAAAGCCACCAGTGACAACAAAGGAGGTTAGCAAAAGTCATTAAGGAACATGAGAAACTGACTGGGGACATTTTTATAGAACAAGCCCCCCTGCGTTTGTAGGTTATATAAAGCCCACAGGAAACCGAAGAGACAAGAGCATCTACAGCCTTCCTTAGAAGCCCTGGAACTATCTCTGTGCCCTTTAACAGCCGATGCTCAGCTCAGCTGCCCTTTTAAAGGGATCATCCTCTCTGTTCCTGAAACACAGACCTCCTTCCTACTTGGGGGGGCAAAAGGGACCAGACTCGGATGTAACGCCTACTCTAAGGTCACTCCCACTACTGTGCTGGGTCCTCAGAGGGAAGCTCACCCCTACTTTCATCAGGGATCTAGGTGTAATCCTAAGTAACTGAGATTTTCTAGTATTGCCCCTTGGGAACCCCACAAATGTTTTATGCATTAATTACCAGTCAGGTTTAACTAGCTTTTAGATTATTTTAGATTTAATTAAAATTTTACTTTTTTATATAAATATATTTTATACATAA
>NW_025398277.1:0-5011 GCF_016433145.1 Gracilinanus agilis | reverse complement strand
GGAAGGAAGGAAGGAAGGAAGGAAGGAAGGAAGGAAGGAAGGAAATGTGAGGGGGTAGATAATCAGTTCTTCTTGGGGTGTGATGAGTTTGAAATGCCTAGGGGACAACCAGGAATAGATGTCCAATGGCTGATAATACAATAATTTTTTAAAAGGAATACATTTTCAAAAGTTTGCAAAATGTTTGCAAAAGTCTAGTTCGAGATAAGATCAGGGTTAAATGTGGGCAGTTTGGGATTTGCACGCATACACTGTACAGCCAGAGGCAGCTAGGTAGCACAGTGGAGTCAGGAAGACTCACCTTCCTTAGTCCAAATCCATCCTCAGACACTTACTAGTTGTGTAACTGTAGGCGAATCACTTAATCGTTTTTGCCTCAGTTTCCTCATCAAATGAGAAGGAAATAGACAACCACTTCAATTTCTTTGACAAGGAAAATCCCAAATGGGGTCATGAAGAGTCAGACACAACTGAAAAATGCCTGAACAACAACAACCAGTCAATATCTGAAACCACAAGGGGTAGATGGTACCAGCACAGAAATGAGCACAGAGAAGAAGGGCAAGCACAGGACCCCAGAGGGACAACCATGCTGGGGGGTGGGGTGGGGCAAAAAGATCTATCAGAATAAATTGGGAAGGATCAGTCCAAACAGTATAAAAAGAAGCAAGAGGCAAAAGCATCACAGAAGTTAAGGAAGAAGTGATGACCCAGGAAGAGAGGAAAACTAAGTGCATTAAACTTTGCAAAGAAGTCAGAGTGAGGGAAAAGCCAGAGGATTTAGCAGTTAAGAAATCATTAATATAAGAGCACCTAGATGGCACAGTAGATAGAGCACCAGGCCTGCAGCCAAGAAGACCTTGGTTCAAATCTGGTCTCAGATACTTCCAAGCTGTATGACTTTGGGCAAGTCACTTAACCCTGATCACCTAGCTCTTGCTTGTCCTTCTGTCTTAAGAGTTGTTACTAGAACAGACAAGTAAGGGTTTAAAAAAGAACAAGAAAGAAATCATGAATATAAAGACTAAGCTTGGCCCAAAAGAAGAGATGTGAGATAACATCAAGCCCTCTTTCTTTGCAGAAATGAAGGTCCATGAATGGGGAATGCTACCCATCACAGGTTTTGTTTTGGAACCATAGATATAGATCTGGAAGCAACCTCAGAGATCATCTCAACCAACCCCCTTATTTTACAGTGAAGAAACTAGGGTACAGTGAAATTAAGTGACTTGCCCAAGGTCACAGAGGTGGTGAGTGGCAAACCCAGGCCATCTAAATCCAAATTCAGCTGCTCTCTCTGTTCGTCAGTTTTGTAAAAGTCTTTTAAGCTTTTCTCATCCTTTTATTATTCTTTATTATGACGGATGGTGCCCTGTGAGAGAAGGTATTACAGTGGGAAATGTAGGTGATATGAAAACAAAAGACAGAAGCCAAAAAAAAAAAAAGTTTAAGATCGTTGGTAACCTTGGAGAGCGCCCTTTCAGACCAGTGGAGAAGGTCAGAGCCAAGAATGTGAGAAAATGAGCCCTGAGTGGGAGGGGAGGAGGAAATGGAGGCGAATATAGACAGATTTTACTAGGAATTTGGCTGTGAATGGAAAGATCATAGGCTCATAGATCTATAGCTGGAAAGGACCTCAGAAGTAATCTAGTCCTTCCCCTTTTGCAGATAAGGAAACTGAGACCTTCCGAGGTCAAATGACTTGCCCAGTCACAAAAGTAGTAAGCTTCAGAGATGGGATTTGAACCCAGGACCTTTGGAGAGACAGAAATGATTTGGGAATTAGCTTCAGAAAAGGTCAATCAGGATCAAGTGAGGATTTTTCAGGTACGCAGTGAATCTGAGCACATTTTGTAAGCAGGAAGGAGAAAGAGATTCAAGAGGGAAAGATTAAAGCCATGAGAAGGAAGGAGATAAATCGCCTGGAAGGGATGGGATCAGGGATACAATGGAAGGCCTGGCTTGGCAAGAAGGCCTACCTCTTCCTCAGAGACTGAAGCAAAGGAAGGGAGAATGGGTGAGAAAAGAGAGGAGTTTGAAGGTGTGAAGATGAGAGATAAGGGAGCCTGTGACAGATGGCCTGGCTTTTCCTCAGGAAAGTAGGAGGCAAAGACATCTGCTGAGACTGGGCTACATGGCGCTGGGAGCTGGAAGAAAGATGGGCGACCCTTCCAGAGCCATTTTCTAGTTAGAAATCCCATCCCACCAAGTCTGCGTGACACCCCAAGAGGCCAAATTTACCTCCCTACGTCAGGATTTCTAGCTTGCCCAATTCGTGCCCCATACTTTTGAGTATTTGTATATAGACATTCCGGAGCATGTGTTTTATTGTTGGCTATCTTCCTGGATATTGTCTCCTATGAATTACCAGCCCCTTCTTTGGCTATTCCTCTTTCCTGCCTTGTACCTGGCGCTCTCCATGGAGCTAAACTTGGCAGGTCTATGAAGGATGTTTTCTCCCCTCCTCCACTCAAATCAACTGAAAGCCCTCTCGAACAGAATCATCAGGGTCATTCATAAGCTCAGAGACTTAGCGATAAAAGGGACCTCGCAAGCCATTGAGGCTATTCTATGCATTTTACAAATGAGGAAACTGAGGCTCAGCATAGGCTCAGAGATCTAGGACTGAAAGTGTCCTTTAATGCTCTGCAGCTAAAGGAGACTAATTCCCAAGATTCCAGGCCATTATGGAGTTTGTTCATTTTCTTTGGTTAACTCTTATCTTCTGTCCTTGAATTGACATTAAATATCCATTCTAAGAAAGAAGAGGAGAATGGGCTAGGCATTTGGGGTTAAATGACTTACCCAGAGTCACACAACTAGGAAGTGTCCAGGCCAAATTTGAACCCAGGACCTCCTGAATCCAGGTGTGGCTTTCTATACACTGAGCCACTTAGCTGCACCACTATATTTAAAGCAATATTTTCAAGGGCTATCCTGCCCATAATTTCTATACTTACTGGTACAGAAATCCAGGACAGCTAGGTAAATGTAGAGATTAAAATTAATATGCAAAGACTAACTAAAAAGGAACTAACCCAGCCCGCTAGTGAGAGCAAAAGAGGAGCGAGGCAGAGCCTCAGAACTTATAACCCACACCTGAAGAGGCAAACATACACAAAGGGAAAAGCATTGTGGGTAATACAGAAAGGAATTTGGGGTAATGTAGTTTTAGGGGTTCAAGATTTTACTTTTTTCTTTTTTTTTTTAAACCTTTACCTTCCATCTTAAGGCAGAAGAGTGGTAAGGGCTAGGCAATGAGGGTCAAGTGACTTGCCCAGGGTCCCACAGCTAGGAAGTGTCTGAGGTCAGATTTGAACTTAGGACCTCCCATCTCTAGGCCTGGCTCTCAATCCATTGAGCCACCCAGCTGCCATCAAGCTGCCCCCCAAGATTTTTCTAACTATACATAACACAGTAGATTGAACACTGGGACTAGAGTCAGGAAGACTCATTTTCCAAAGTTCAAATTTGGCCTCAGATATCTACAGGTATATGGCCCTGGGCAAGACACTTAACCCCATTTACCTCAGTTTCCTCATATGTAAAATGAGCTGGAGAAGGAAATGACAAACCACTCTAATATCTTTTCCAAGAAAACCCTGAATGGGGTCCCAAAGCATTGAACACAACTGAAAATGACCGAATAATGATCAGAAATCCAAACCCTACAGACATCATCTTCTTTGATAGCTCTTTGCTTTCCAAAACCACCCTCCATTGGGAATCTCTTCCCTTCCAAGGGCAGCAGTTATTAAAACATCACCTGTCTCAAAGGTCTTCCGTTTGGGGACAAAGCAAGGACTTTGCAAGCCACGCTTTGATGAACCTGTTATCTCATCAGCATAGGGAATTGCCTCCTCAAACGCAGAACACAAAAGATCCATGACTTTTTGTTTCTGGTTTTGGCTGCTCCTATGATTTCCTCAGCATTAAGAAGGTCCTGGTGAGTTTTCTATCAAAGCATGGCAGCCCCTGCTCTGCAGTAGCCAGGCTTAGAAGGAAACCTTATCAGGACTGGGAGATGGGAGGACCTGAGTTCAAATTTGACCTCAGCTGTATGACCCTGGCAAATCACAACCTCAATTACCTCGCCCTTACCACTCCTTCTGCCTTGGAACCAATATTATTCTAAGACAGAAAGGAAGGGGTTTTTTTTTATTTTTTTAAACCCTTAACTTCTGTGTATTAACTTATAGGTGGAAGAGTGGTAAGGGTAGGCAATGGGGGTCAAGTGACTTGCCCAGGGTCACACAGCTGGGAAGTGTCTGAGGCCGGATTTGAACCTAGGACCTCCCGTCTCTAGGCCTGGCTCTCAATCCACTGAGCTACCCAGCTGCCCCCCAGGGTTGTTTTTTTTAAAAGGAAGCTTTACTCAGAGTCACACAACCAGTATATGACAAAGGGGAGACTTGAACTCAGGTCACCTAGCCTTCTGAAACCGGCTCTCTCTATCCACTCCCTTGACTATCTCTCATGATGGTAATGATGGCGCTCTCTTAGCCTTGTTTCTTAACCTCTGTAGCCTCTCTGTTATACCCATTCACAGCCTAGACTCACCCAAGACAGTCCCTGGTACAAAGGGGAAGGTTACCCCTTACCAGACCTGCATTACAAGGAAGGTGTTAGAAAACAGGAAAAGGAGTAATAATGATACTGTTTCTGCATGTGATGGAAAATTCAAATCCGGCCTCAGACACTTAGTAGCTATAAGTCCTTAAGCTCTGTTGCCTCAGTCTCTTCAATTGTAAAATGGGAATTATAAAAGCACCTTCTTCTGAGAGGATCAAATGAAATAATAATTATAAAGCTCATAGCAATGTGCCTGCCTGATACGTAGTAAGTGCTATATCAATGTTAGCTATTATTATAGCCAAATGTTATATACTATACATGTAAATATATGGTGTATTATATGAAATATATGATATATTTGAATATAATCTATGTGATATCCAGATATGTTCTATTTTATATATGTAAATCTATGATGTGTTAGAGCCAAATATAT
>NW_025398276.1:0-3747 GCF_016433145.1 Gracilinanus agilis | reverse complement strand
ATATCATATCACATTATACTATTATATAATATATACAAAGTGCTTTGCAAATTTTTCATAATTTAGTGTTAGCTACTATTAATTATATGTAATTATGATATAATTATATATCATAATAAGTTATTACCTTTATATTATAATTCTACATAATTTATTATAATTTACATATAATTATATTATAATTCTATAAAATAATTTATATGTAATTCTATTATAATTCTATGTTATGATTTTACTATCATTATGCATTGTATATAAATATATATTATATATTAGTTATGGTATAATATAGAGCATTAATACTAAGTAAACTAGTAGTTACTGAGTAATTAAAGGTTTGCGCTTATATTATTTTTTTATAGATGAGGAAACTGAGGCCCAGCATGACTTTCCCAAGGTCACATTGGTAGCAAAAGACAGAGTCAGTATCAGATTCAGGTTCTGCGATTCCTGAGCTAATAATGGTCTTTCTCATTGCCTCCTAAAGGTTTATTTCTGTCTTTCCCAATAAACCATAGTTTCTCCAAAGAGGAAGGCCCAGGTCTTTCTCGGTACCAGGCCAGAGAGCTGGAGGAACATTAGTTCTTTCTCAAGGCCATCGCCCCTCTTGTACTGACTATACTCTCCTCCCTTCTCCATCTTGACCCCCCTGGTGAACCTATTCAACTTTATACTGTCCTCATCTCCAGAGTCTCTTAGCCTTTTTATCATATCATCAATTGTGCCCTGCCTGGCCTTAGCTCTGGATCACTCCCACCATCCATTGCCCTTGGTCCTTCTTGGATGCTGCTGAACAAAAACTGGAGAAAGTCACAAAACCATTTCAACTGGAGCCACTACAAATGTATCACATAATCCTAACCTGGTCCTCTCTGCCGCTAGGCAATCCTGCTCTACCTCCCTCATCAGCTCACTAGCTCATTCTCCAAACTTTTTCATCCTTCCTCAAACTTCCCATGATTCTGCCTACCTACATCCTTTCAACTATGCATCCTATTTTATTGAAAAAAAATTGAGGCCATTGGCCAAGAGCTTCTTTTCTTCTTCTCTTCCTCAATTCCTATCCTTCAGGTGCCTTCTGTCACTCTCCTCCTTCACCCCTGTTTCATATGATAAATTGGCCTTACACATTCCCAAGATTAATCTCTCTACCTGCTCAAGGGATGCCATTCCATCCTGTCTCCTCCAACAGACCGCCCCTCTGTCATCTCCACTTGGTCATTTATCTACAATCTCTCCCTGCCTCCTCGATGCTTCTCTGTTGCCTACAAACATGCTCAATTCTCTTCCATTCTCAAAAACCCTGACTTGAACCATCTATCCACAACAGATATCATCCTCTATCTCTTTTGCCCTTCGTGGTTAAATTCCTTGATACAAACTTTTTCCCAGTTTTTTGCTTGCCTTCTAATTTTGGTTGCATCGGTTTTGTTTGTACAAAACCTTTTAAATTTAATATAATCAAAATTATTCATTTTACACTTTGTAATGTTCTCTATCTCTTGCTTGGTCTTAAATTCCTTTCTTTCTCACAGATCTGACAGGTATATTATTCTATGTTTACCTACTTTGTTTTTTATTTCACTCTTTATATTTAGGTCATTTAGCCATTTTGAATTTATCTTGGTACTAGATTCCTTGAGAAGACCATCTATAATACATGTCTTTGCTTCCTTACTCTCATTTTCTCCTTTTAACTCTTTCCAATCTAGCTTCCAAACTCATTCTTCAATGGAAACTGCTCTCTCTAAAGTGACTAATGGGGACAGTTGGATAGCTCAGTTGATAGAGACTCATGCCTGGAGATGAAAGGTTCAAATCTGGCCTCAGACACTTCCTAGCTATGTGGCAAGTCACTTAACCCCCATTGCCTAGCCCTTACGAATCTTCTGCCTTGGAACTGGTATTTAGTAGCTTTTTTTTAAAGATAGAAGCTAAGGGTTTAAAAATAAGGTTACTACTAGCAGCAATGTAAGGATCCAGAGCAAGGCTGGGGGACTTATGAGAAAGAAAACTAGCCACATTCAGAGGAAGAACTGTGGGAGGAGAAACACAGAAGAAAAACAACATGGGCTGATGGGGATATTTTTGGGGCTGTAGATACTAAACAATAACCCTAGTCCAACTATCAATAATATGGAAATAGGGCTTAATCAATGATACATGTAAAACCCCATGGAATTGTGCATCAGCTAAGGGGGGTTAGGGGGGTTTGGGGGAGAGAGAAAGAACATGAAATATGTAACTAGGGGAAAATATTCAAAACAAACAAACAAATAAATAAGTTTAAAAAATTAAATAAAAATAAGGTTACTAATGAACTCTTAGTTGCCAAATTCAATGGCCTTTTCTCAGTCCTCTTTCTTCTTGATCTCTGTGCAGCCTTTGAAAATGTTGATCACCCTCTTCTCCTAGGTAGTCTCTTCTCTCTAATTTTGGGGTCACGGCTTTTTCTCTCCTGGTTCTCTTCTTACTAATCTGATGGGGCCTTCTCTGTCTCCTTTGATGGATCTTTAAATCTCTGCTAAATGCAGGGATTCCCCAAGGATCCATTCTGGTCCCTCTTTTCTTCTGCCTCTAAACTACTTCATTTGAGGATCTCATCAGCTGTCATAGTTTTAATGATCATCACTATGGAGATGACTCACATTTCCAATGGTTTATTATATATCTTGGGTGGCTAGGTAGAGCCATAGCTCATAAAGTAACATGTCTGGTGTCAAGAAGACCCATCTTCCTGAATTCAAATCTGGAGTCAGACATTTACTAGCTCTGTGACTCTGGGTAAGTCACTTAACCCTGTTGGCCTCAGTTTCCTCATCTGTAAAATGAGCTCCTACAATATCTCTGCCAAGAAAATCCCAAACAGGGTCAGGAAGAGTTGGATAGGACTGAAATGAATGAATAACAATTAGGTGTCTTGAACTGTGTGTCCTGTATATAAATATACATAAGAACTTCACGGAGACATTGTAAACTCAAAATGTCCAAAACGGAACTCTTGGTCTTTCCCCCAGAACCTTCCCTCTTCCTAACTTCCCTACGACTGTCAATGGCACCAGCATCTCTGAGTCACTCAGTTATCGTTTTGAACTTCTCAGTCTCCCTCACCCAAGCCTCACATCCAATCCATTGGCAAGGCCTTTCGTGCCTGCCTTTGCCTCTCAAATACAGCCCCTTCTCTGTTCTGAGACAGCCCTGGTCACCTCAGGCCAGGACTATTGGAATATCCTGTTGGTGGGCCTGTCTGCTTCAAGTCTCTCCCCAGCCAGTTAACCCCCAACTTGGGCATCAAACTAATCTTCTTAACTTGCCTGTCTGACCATATTATTACCTCATTCAATAAACTCCAGGGACTCCTTAACATTTCTAGGATGAAATACAAAATCCTCTGCCTGGTTCTTAAAGTGTTCCACGGGGGCCAGCTAGGTGATTCCGTGACTGAGAGCCAGGCCTAAAAAAGGGAATTCTTAAGTTCAAATATGGCTTTAGAGACACTTCCTAGCGGTGTGACCCAGGCAAGCCTCTTAACCCCCACAGCCTAGTCCTTATTACTCTTCTGCCTAGGAACCATTTGATTCTAAGATGGAAGGTAAGGGGAAAGAAAGGAAGGAAGAAAGGAAGGAGGAGGAAATGAAGATGAAAGAAACAGAAAAAAGAAAGAAAGAAAGAAAGAAAGAAAGAAAGAAAGAAAGAAAGAAAGAAAGAAAGAAAGAAAGAAAGAAAGAAAGAAAGAAAGAAAGAAAG
>NW_025398275.1:0-6786 GCF_016433145.1 Gracilinanus agilis | reverse complement strand
CCTTCCTTCCTTCCTTCCTTCCTTCCTTCCTTCCTTCCTTCCTTCTTTCCTTCCTTCCTTCCTTCTTCCCTCTCTTCCTCGCTCTCTCTTTTTATATATATGTATATATATATCCAGCTATCTATATCACATACACCACACATTTATATATTTATTTATGTATGTAATTATATACAAGTATGTCTTTAATAATTATCATAAACCATAAATACTCAAATATGTAAGAATTTTTAAAAGGTTGTACATGAAGCCATGAAATTTTGCTATTTGTGGTTCCTTTTTTAAAACATGTATAGCTTACCTTGAACAAAGAATCAGGAAAAGACCTATATATTCACTTGTACATCCTTTACACCAATGAGACAAGCTTTATGCAAATACTGCAGGCTGAAAAACTGGGTTACTCATTGGCATTGAGATGGCAAAGATGAAGAGAACCCTTTTACTAATGCAGGTCAACATCTTTGCATCTCATAGTCTTAGAAAGTTTCTTAGAGCAGGGGTATCGAACTCAAAATAGAAACAGGCTATGTATTGACTTAGAAATCCACAAATGGGAATTGTGGGTCGGCTACAGGAGAGGTGTGGGGGGGTTTGGGGGAGAGGGAAAGAACATGAAACATGTAATTATGGGAAAATATTCAAAATTTTAAAAATTTAAAAATTTAAAAAATTTAAAAAAGAAATCCACAAATGAACATTATGATGTTGAATTGTGCTTTTATTTAGTTAGTTAAATGTTTCTCAATTACATTAAAAAAACTTATCTTCTGTTTTAGAATCAATACTAAGTATTGGTTCCAAGATGGTAGAGTGGCAAGGACTGGGCAGTTGTGGTTAAATGACTTGCCTAGGTTCACTCAGCTAGGAAGTGCTTGTGAACATCTCTAGGCTTGGCTCTCAATCCACTGGGCCACCTAACTTCCTTTCCCAATTATTTTAATTGGGAATTCCCAACATTTTAATCTAGTCCAGACAGCATTCTGGAGTGTAAGATTTAAATGAATATCAATAACTTCAAGTATTAATTTTATAAAATTTATTAATAATCACTTGAAATAGAAGTAAAAAAAAAAAGAAATGGAAGTTCGAAAGCTAATTTTCTAACTAAAGTAAGACCACGTGTATATTTTCTCCTGCCTGGCTAAAAACCAGCAGCCACATTCAGGGAAAGAGAGAGAGAGGCAGGGTCACATCAAAACTTTATCCTCCTTATGTACACAAGCAGTGTTCACATTCAGTATGAGCACACAAATGGGTTGCTGAGTAAGAGAGTCCTGGGGAGCAAATTCTATCCACACAGGAGGATGTATATAGCCAGCTATTAGTTGTACAACTCTGATCTAGAGAAGTGAAAGGGTCGTAGAACTTGTATGATATGTCAGAGACGAGACTTGAATCCAGATTTTCCTAGCTTCCGGGCCAGTTCCTTAGCCACTGTACCACATTTCCTCTCAATTTTAACAAGAAAGTAACAATTATTTGTTTCTTTTTCTCCTTTTGATTTTTTTTTACTTCTAATTTTTTTTCCTGAGGTACATATAAGAAAATGGATGAGTCACTGTGGGGATAGATTAGCATATGTACAGCTGGATAAAGTTCAAATTCAATCTCAGACACTAACTAGCTATGTGACCCTGGGCAAGTCACTTAGTCCTGTTTGCTTCAGTTTCCTCATCTGTCAAATGAAAGAAATAGCAAGTCACTCAAGTATCTTTGCCAAGAAAACTATAAATGGGATCATGAAGGGTTGGATAAGACTAGAACGAGAGCAGTTAGGTGACTCAATAGATAAAGAGTCAGCAAGAGGGGAGAGTAATAAATGTCAAAGGGGATGTGGCAAAATTGGGACATTAATGCATTGCTGGTGGAGTTGTGAACTGATTCAACCATTCTGGATGGCAATTTGGAACTATGCCCAAAGGGCTTTAAAAGACTGTCTGCCCTTTGATCCAACCATAGCACTGCTTAGTTTATACCCCAAAGAGATCATAGGGAAAAAGGCATTTACAAAAATATTTATAGCTGCACTCTTTGTGGAGGCAAAAAATTGGAAAATGAGGGAATGTCCTTTGATTGGGGAATGGCTGAACAAATTGTGGTATATGTTGGTGATGGAATACTATTGTGCTCAAAGGAATAAAGAACTGGAGGAATTCCATGTGAACTGGAATGACCTCCAGGAATTGATATAGAGTGAAAGGAGCAGATCCAGGAGAACATTGTACACAGAGACGGATACACTGTGGTACAATTGAACATAATGGACTTCTCTACTAGCAGCAATGCAAGAATCCAGAGCAAGGCTGAGGGACTTATGAGAAAGAAAACTAGTCACTTTCAGAGGAAGAACTGTGGGAGGAGAAACACAGAAGAAAAACAACTGCTTGGACACATGAATGGATGGGGATATTTTTGGGGATGTAGACACTAAATGATAACTCTAGTCCAACTATCAATAATATGGAATTAGGTCTTGATCAATGATACATGTAAAACCCAGTGGAATTGTATATCAGCTAAGGGACATTAGGAGGGTTTGGGGGAGAGGGAAAGAACATGAAATATGTAACTACAGGAAAATATTCAAAATAAAAACTTTTAAAAAATTAAAAAAATATAGATAAAGAGTCAGACCTGGAGGCAAGAGGTCCTGGGGTCAAATCTGGCCTCAAACACATGTTAGCTGTATGACTTTGGGCAAGTCACTGAGCTCCTCTTCCGCCTTGGAACAAATACTCAGTATTGATTCCCAGACAGAAGGTAAAGGTTTAAATTTTAAAAAAGAATTCCCTAATAATTATCCCAAAGTGGAATGCTCATTCCTGAAATTCATTGCTTACCTCTGCCTTTCAGAACCCCCCTGAGTCAAGGCTCAGCTCAGAGAGGTCAGCTTTTTCTAGAAGCCTTCCCTGATTTTCCCAAATGAAGCTCTTTTTTCTTCCCTCACATGTCTCTAGAGCACTCTGGGTCTCCCTTGCTTCCCAATCATGCCCTTCCTTATATATTTTTCAATGTATATGTAATAACCTTTCAACCACCTACTCTGGCTCCCAAAGAGAATGGGCTCTTTATGGATACCAGCTGGGTAAATTTTTATCTTGACATCCCCAGCACCAAGTATAATTTCTAGCCTATAGCAGAAGCATAATACCAGTACTAGTGATTGGGAAATAGTAGTTGCTTTAAAATTTTTTTTGCTTGTTGCCTCCATTACACTTTTTGAAGTGAGTTTCTTGTTACACTCATATACATGCTCTAGTCAAGAGTCTTGGGAATAGCAGTGTTCCCCACACCCCATTCCTTGTCCTCAGACCTCCAGGGTCCCCAGAGCCATCATGGAGGGGAGAAAATTATTGTGGAGATGGGATCCACCTTCCTTATCACCACCCCCACCACCAAGTGCTGACCAGTTGCCACCAGCAGCCAGATAAAAACAAGGGCAGTGGAAGAGGCAGAAGTCCCAGACCAGGACTCCTGTATCCATCACCATCCTTGTATCCATCATTCATGGAAGTAGTTCCAGTGGAGAAGGCGTCAGCTACCCCACTGCCATGCACAGAGCAGGTAAGAAAATCTGGCTGAAGCAACACTGAAAAGACCCTGAGGAAGAGACAGGGGACAGCCTGTGCCAGTCCAGGGAAGGAGAAGGGAATAAGTATTTATAGGAAACCTACTAAATATCTAGCACTGTTTAAGGTGCTTTACAAATATCTCATTTGATCCTCACAACAACCCTGGGAAGGAGGTGTTATTATTATACCTTTTTACAGTTGAGAAGACTGAAGCAAATAGAGGTAAAGTGACCTGCCCAGGTTCACACAGCTGGTAAGTATCTGAGCCCAGATGTGAATTCAGTTCTTGATTCCAGGCCCAGCTCCATCTACTGCTCCACAAGCTGCCTCCAAGGCAAGTTAAATCACCACCAAGACCTTAAGCACCATTTCCCTACTGAGCCCAATTGGAACAGCCCAGTATCCTGAACCCAAGGGTTATTTTGGAGGAAATTGCCCTCTGTTATTATCCTATGGGGATGTAACCTGACAACTACTTCTGCAGGGGCTAAAGCCACAGATACTGAAGACCCAAAAAGGGGTTTTTGTCACCAAAGTCCTCAATTCTATCAAATGGCTCCATATCAGAAAATTATATCACTTTAGGGATGGAAATGATATTAAAGAACCATTACCGTTTGCTTCTCTACTGGACCTTTTCCCTTGATTTGCAGCTGAAATCTTCAACAGACAACCAGGAAAAGACCTAAGTTCAAATCTAGATTCAGAGATTTATTTGCTATATGACCTCTGTTTTGATTTCCTCATCTATAAAATAGGGATAATATAGACTGAAATGCTTACCAGCTCCAGGAGGGGACAAGGAAGAAGAGAGAGAGAGACAATTTGCATTATACAGCTTTGGAAAACTCACGTGAAAACTTGTTAAAATAAAATATTTTAAAATAAAATAAAATAGGGATAATAATAGCACTTACCTCTCAGAGTAAAATAAGATAATCTTTGTAAAGTGTTTTGCAAATCTTAAATAAGTAGATAAATGCTAGCTTTAATTATTATTAGCTTTTGTTATGTGAATTTTCTCCTGCATTCGAATATGAGATTTTTTGAGAGCAAGGACTTTTTTCTGTATTTATATCTCTATTCTTTGTTCAATGTGAGCACTTAAATGTTTTATTCACTCCTTCATTATTTCAGAGACCCTTATTGAGTATTTGCGGAAGGGACTTATGGTCCAGATGGTGCTGGACTATGTGAACTCAAGTTTTTTCTAGCTTTGATATGATTATCAGTATTGTAGGTATTTAACTGCAGGCAAGAGGCAACATTTCAGACCAATGTGTAGTTGGCATTAGGAAATTCTGGCAGAAAATAGTAAGAACTCAGGATTGGGATTTAGGGGCTAGATACTAATCTCTGGAAAGATTTGGAACCAGGTAGAATTCCTGGCTGAGAAGAGTTATCCAGGAACTGTCCCTTCCAGGACTTTTCCCTTTTGCTCATCTGTTTCTTTTTCTCATCTTGAGCCTAAGGGGTCCTTCCTTACAAACATGCCCAAGTCCCCATAGACTAAAAAACAAACAAAAAACCAGTCTTTCATTTGATACCCAGGCCTTCAAATTATACTTTATTTCTTCTTTTCACAGTCAGATTTCTTGAAGGGGTTACATTGTTTGCCTCTGTTTTATTTCTTCATGTAACACTTGCTTTTCAGCCCCTGGTAGTCTGGTTTCTGATTCTACCTCTTCTCTGGAACTGATTTGGAATTGGAATGTAGGTTAGAGATCTTCAAGATCTTCATGTTAGAGATAAATGTTTTATATACATTATCTCTTCTTGGATTTTTTTTTAAACACAAAAAGACTTTGTTGGATAGCTAGGTGGCACAGTGGATAGAGTGCTAGGCCTAGAGGTCAAATCTGACCTTCAATATGTACTAGCTGTTTAACCCTGGCCAAGTCACTTAACCCCTGCCTGCATGAAGTGGGAAAGGAAATGGCAAACTATTCCAGTGTCTTTGCCAAGAAAATCCCATGAACAGTTGGTCCATGGGTTGCACATGGCTGAACAACAAGACTTTGCATACTCCTTTCCTGTCCATATATTTTTTATTGTTTTCATATAATAATAAGCTAGATTCACCTTTTTTGAAACAGGTCTGGAATTTGATTAGTGAAGGGAACTCTCTGGAGAATATGTTTCTTTCTCTGCCAGTACCCACCAATACATATTTGGCAACTTTTCATCTTCATCTCAATGACCCACTGAGAAATTAGGTGATTTGCCCAGGGTCATAGTATATGATATATATAAGGTCTATTCTCTATAAATTTTTCTTTCTTTCTTTTTTTAACCCTTACCTTCCATCTTAGAATCAATATGGTGTGTTGGTTCTGAAGAAGAAGAGCAGTAAGGGCTGGGCGATGGGGGTTAAGTGACTTGCTCAGGGTAACACAGCCAGGAAGTGTCTGAGGCTAAATTTGAACCCAGAACCTCCTGCCTCCAGATCTGGCTCTCTATCTTCTGAGCTACCTAGTTGCCCCTTTCTGTCTATTTTTTCTACTACTGTTTCCTATGTGTAATGGAGGACTGGCCATGGCCAGCAGCCCTTATGAACATATGTAACAATCTTACTTATGAAATCACCATATACATTCTATAATTGGTTCTAAAAGGCAGACTTTTGATTGGCTGATGAGATAGAATTGATTTGCATTCAAAAGGCAATAAGGAACCCATTGAGCTATGTGCTCCTTGCTGCTTGATTGTGTTCAAGTAAGAAGGCAAGGATGGCTATGAACTCTTAGTGGGAAGAATGGCCTCAGACCTTTATATTGTTATGAATAAAATTTAATCTTGGAGACTTTAATACTAAATGTATAAGTATTTATTAGTAAAGAAAAAGAAAGATAGAAAAAAGTTAGAAATAGCCTTTCTAACTTTAAGTAAGTCCCCAGCTGAGATACTTCTGCTCCATCAGTTCCTAGATTCTCTATGGGCTCTGGTCCATTTCACAAGTGGCAGACAGAAGGCCCAGCTACCCACATGGTTGGTCCTGACAAATTAAGGCTAGCCAAGGAATGGGCTTGAGTTCAGGAAGGGATTGGAGCCCAAGAGACGGGGTTCCTAGATTCCAGTCTGACAAGGTCCCCACCACTCAGAGATGGCTTACATAGATAAGCTGGATGGCTGAGAGAGGGATCCTTTCTCAAGCCCAAAGGAATGGCAGAGAGAGAGAGAGAGAGAGAGAGAGAGAGAGAGAGAGAGAGAG
>NW_025398274.1:0-4495 GCF_016433145.1 Gracilinanus agilis | reverse complement strand
TTATATTATATTATATTATATTATATTATATTATATTATATTATATTATTCTTGGCTGTTGCTGTATACTTTAGGTAGATTGCCCACATTTCTGAAAAGATTTAGGTGCTGCCCCAGCATTTGATCTATAATGTACAATAATTTGAGATTCTTGGCCAATTGCGTATTTTAATTGCACCATTATTTTCTGTATATAAGAACAAGAACCCATTATGTAGTTCATTCAAAGACTCTTTCCCCTCTTAACTCCAGAGTCAGGGAGAATGGGGTAGATAAGTTGGAAGAAGCTAGTATAAGAGTGATGAACCATGCCTATTAAAGAAAGGATTGAGCCTGTATTAGAATAGGCTTTGAAATATTAAAGAAATTTGGCACACCTCTATACATCCCCACTTCTAAACCTTTGTTCATGTTGCTCTCATTGCTTGAAGCTTTCCTCCTCTCTTCCTGTCACACAGCCTACCTATCCTTCAAGACCCAAATCAAATGCCATCTGATCCATGAAGTTTTCCCTGATTTCCCCAACAGGGAAGATCTCTTTATCATTTGATTTCCAAGCATCTGGTACTTTCTTTAAACTTATATTTTAATTTGTCTCACAGTTATTCACAGATGTCTCATTACTGCTACCTGATTGTAAGCTTTGTGAGAGCAACATCTAACATACATTACCTTGCACAAAGAAGATACTGGGGAAAAAAATCTGTTGAATAAATGAATGGATTCTAATTCATTATCTAGTTGAAGCACAGGTTAGTATACTTCTGACACCTTTTCCACTAAGAGAAATAAGTTGGTTCTCCTTAAGCACAAGTATCTGGTATAACCAAGAGTCTTAAGAAGTACCTAAAAATGTGCCAAACTATATACAGCACAAGGAGATAGGAACATCACCTCTGTCAATGATAAGTATAATACCAGGCCTAAGGACAGGAGATCCTGGGTTCAAATCTGGTCTCAGATACTTCCTGGTTGTGTGACTCTAGGCAAGTCACTTAAGCCCCAATTGCCTAGCCCTTCCAGATTTTCTTCCTTAGAACCAATACAAAGAATTAAGTATAAAATGAAAGGTAAGGGTTTTAAAAAAAATAAAAGAGTATAATGGTATACTTTTCCAAACTACTATTAAAACTAGAAGTCTGGCTGCCCAATCTAATATAGCCTGAAAACTGCTTTGATGTGAGACATATGACAAGGGGAATGGAAGATTCTACCAGAAAATGTACTATTTAGCCCATTTTTCAAACTTTGGCATTCTCCTTTTAGTCAACCTAAGTGGAGAAAACCTACTCTAAAGGACATTGGAGAATTTCTGTACTAAATTCAAGTTCTGCTAATACTAAGCTGTATGTCAGTTCCCAAGCAGATTTTTTTTAAGTCTTTTATTTCTCCCAGGCTGAAAGTGGAGGGGCTACTCACTGGACCCATCCTATGACTAACTTACATGTAAGCTCTGATCTGATCAGTTTCTGGCACAGAGAGATTTCCCTCTCCTTAGGCAACCTGGTGGTTCCCATTTCTTAGCCTGAGGTGAACACTCGTAGCTTAGACCACTGTAAGTGTGAAACTCCCAAGCTCGAGAGATCCACCAGGCTCAGTCTCCATGGATGCTAAGATTACAGGAGTGTGCCACTCAGATGGCAAGCAGACTACTGCAAGCAAGGACATAGCTGTTGGAGAATCTGTTTTTAGTTATTTGGGGACAGCTGGGCAGTTCAGTGGATAGAGAGCCAGGACTGAAGACAGGAGATCCTGGGTTCAAATGTGGCCTCAGACACTTCCTTGCTGTGTAACCTGGGCAAGTTACTTAACAACAATTTCCTAATCCTTACTACTTTTCTGCCTTGGAACTAATTCTTAGGATTGATTCAAAGACAGAAGGTAAGAGTTGTTTGTTTGTTTGTTTTTTAACTTATTTAACAACTAAAGTTGTGAATGCTTATAAATGAGGAGCACATCTAATCTAGGAAAGTGAATTTACTAGGTCTCTGGTCCTGAATTGCCTCATATAAAAAATAAGTTCAGATAACCTTTGTGGTCCCTCCAAATTCCAATATGATATTATTCTAATTAATCTTATCCTTATCTCAACACTTCATGATTTTGGCGGCAATATAGGTACTCCCTCTACCAAATCATTATCACAACTCCTCTAAGAGTTTGGTAAACAATTGTTAAAGGTCAAAAAATTCTTTACACTGAAGAAAACCTGGTGAAACTCTCTCCAAATTCGGCTAAGTTGCTCCTCAAATAACAGGCATGTGAGTCTATCACCTGGTCCATCCTGGATGGCAGGACTTTCCAATCACTGAAATTTGCTCTGGGACATCACCTTCAGGAATGTACCAGGGAGCCTAGACTCCCAAATGACACATCAGAGAGGTCTTTAGCAGAGAATCCAGATGGAAAAGACCTTAGGTAATTGATCTAGTCCAACCTCTTTATTTTACAGATAATAAAACTGAGGCCCAGAGAAATGAAGTGATTCACTCAAGGTCAAACAGGTACCAAGGGGAAGAGTCCAGACTCGAACTCCAGTCCTCTGGCTCCAAATCTAGCACTCCTTCCATTATACCACACTGATAATTATCTCATCCTCATAGGCCCCAAATAATGGGATGTAGAGTACTGGATTTGAAGTTAGAGGTCAGGGTCATTCTGAACTCTGTTAGACATTGTTGTTCAGTTCATTCAACTCTCCAAGACCCCATTTGGGGTTTACTTGCCAAAGAGATTAGAGTGGTTTGTCATTCCCTTCTCCAGCTCATTTTCAGATATGGAAACTGAAGCAAATAGGAAGATGAGTCTTCCTGACTTCAGGCCCAGCACTCTACCACCTAGCTGCCCATTGGTTAGGCATAACCTTGAACAAGTCCATCTCTCTAGGATTTAGCTGCTTCTAATTAAATGCTGTAGAATAAAAAGTACTCTGGATTTGGATTCAAAATACCTCACCTTTTGCTCATCTACTCAGTAATCCTGGGTAATTCAATTCAATTGGGGTCCTGCCTCCAGCATTTAAGAGCTAATGGGTGGAGGCTTCTGGGGGCTTCAGCAGATTGAAATCTAGGCCTAGAGATGGGAGGTCCTGGGTTCAAATCTGACCTCAGACACATCCCAGCTTTGTGATGCTGGGCAAGTCACTTAACTCCCATTGCCTAGCCCTTCCTGATCTCTTGCCTTGGAACCAATACATACTAGTGATTCTAAGAAGATGAAGGTTAAAAAAAAAAAAGAGCCTATGGATCCTCAGAAGGGACTAGAGGCTATTTAGTCCTTTTTTCATCTCAGAAAACTGAGGCCCAGGAGTAGGGTAAGAGACTTGTCTAAAGTTACCCCAGAAATAAGCATCAGAGGGAGTACAGAATAGTACTCTGATTCCTGGGCCATCATGCTGGGGATACACAGTGAAAAATAAAATTGCCCTTGTCCTAAATGACATTACTTGCTACTGGCATGTCCCTGCATCTCTGTACCTCATCTTCCCCATCTATAAAATCAGAGGATTAGAGTAAGTACTTTTTTAAGTTGCTTTTCCAGCATTAAATCTATATCTGTCCCTGTTCCTTTCATTCTTGCTCTATATTTTCTGTGTGAATGAATATACTACTGCACATCACTCAAGCAAAGAGAGAGAAAAGAAATGAAATTTCTTCCAATAAAATTCCCCACCAGTGGTCTGAGAGCCAGGACCATAGAGGGGAGGTCCTGGGTTCAAATTTGACCTCAGACACTTCCTAGCTGCCTGACCCTGGGTCACTTGACCACCACTGCCTAGCCCTTATAGCTCTTCTGCCTTGGAACCAATACACAGTATTAATTCTAAGACTGAAGGTAAGGGTTAAAAAAAAAATCTCCCACCTGGACACCAGATAGGTGGTGCCCATGATAACTCTGATTATTGTCCACTTCCATCACCGACTTTGCTCTCAGAGGATCCCAGGAGAAAAATAGTCTCTATTTTTGAAAGACAGACAGACACACTGATAGATACACCCAGATACACAGATATAAATAAGCAGACAGATACACAGTTACACGCACATACAAATGCAGACTGACAGATACATAGGCACTGATACAGACAAACATGGACACAGACCAACACACACACACACTTGAGGACTTTTAAACACCTAGCACACCAATCACACTGAGCCCCCATCCCCACCCCACCCCTTTACTGGAACACAGAACCAGTCTGCCCCGAGAGTTCCCGGCGGGACCGTGGGTGTTAAGGGAAAAGCGACTGGTCGGGTCTTGCTTTTACGGCCGGGCGCCTGGATCCTGGGGTCTTGGGCATGCATGTGGGAAGCTCCGGCCTGGCCGCTGGCTAGGCTCACCTTGCAGCCTGCATGAGCGGGCTCCAGCCGTAGTGGTTGCGGCTGTTGACCGAGGCCCCCTTCCGCAGCAAGAACCTCACGAGCGGCTCGTAGCCTCCGGCCGCCGCGAACTGCAGCGCCGTGTTGCCGGCTTCGTCTGTGCAGTCCACGGG
>NW_025398273.1:0-4172 GCF_016433145.1 Gracilinanus agilis | reverse complement strand
GAGAGAGAGAGAGAGAGAGAGAGAGAGAGAGAGAGAGAGAGAGTGTTACCAGGAACCAACTTAAAGTTTAAAAAACTGCTTCATTAGAATACTGAGGTAAGTTAACCTTCCTGAGATTGGCTTAAAGCTAGGGAAAAACTAATTATTCAGTGGTGACTCCCTCACCCTCCAGCTGACTCTATGTATAAGTAGGGGAGGTGGGGAGGCTAATTCTCTGAGTTCAGTAGGGGAAAGTAGAGATGGTAGGAAGGCTTCAGGTATGCCCCTACTGTGACTTTCCAAACATTTCCTAAGGGAAAATTTTAATTTTCTCCCTCATCAGGCCAGCGGTAACCCCCTTCTACCCAATCATTTAGGGTGACTCGGAAGTTTGTTGTGTCATATAATTTCAGTTGGAAGGGACCTTCAAGGTTGTCTAGTCTAGTCCCATTCTGTCATCTGCTACATGAAGGATTAAAGGTTAGTGAAGAGGACTTGTCCAAGATCACCCAGGATGACTGGAATCAGGACTCAGATTCAGTCTCCTGCGGGTGGCCTTCTTTCACCCAACTATACTTGGCTTCTAGGTATCTGTGCTCAAACAATGTTTCAGAACCTTGAAAATTAGAGTAAAATGATAAAGTAATTAATGGGGATTTCTAGGCATGTCAGAAGAGAAGTTACACGTAAGGGGTCATTTCACGCTCCCATCCTAGGATCATGGAGCCAGAGCTCAGAAGGACCTCATAACCCAGAAGCCTTTGAAAACCAATTGGATGTAGTAGAATGACACCAGACAGGAAATCTGATCAGTTGGTCAGGTGATTCCTATCACATTCAATGGGCCCCATGTAAGTCAGTCAGTCAGTCAACAAATATATATTACGTGCCAGGCACTGTGCTAATGTCTGGGGTTACAACCATTAAAAAGAAGGACATTTCCTGCCCGCAAGGAGCTTACAGTCTAATATGGGAATATAACCCAGGAAAGGAAGCTCAGGTCCCCATTTGAAAGATGGAGAATTCTAAAGGAAGACAGGCTGGTGGGAAATTAAGCATTGAATTCCTTGGAATTGAGGAGATCTAAGGTGGGGTGAGGCCAGGGAGAGAGCATTCCAGAAAACTCATGAGGAGGAAGCATCTTAAGGAAATACATGGATCTCCCCTTTGACCCAGGCTTAGTTCTCTTCTCCCTGGCGCCCCTTCAACTTACCCTTTTGGCCAAAAGAGGACCTTGCAAATTTAAATGGTCTGGAGGATGTAGTATTTCCCATCATCCTGCAAGCATCCTTGAGGCAGATCAGCTGATGGCAGTGTCTATATTGGGAATCAAGAAGAAATTGGAAGTTGATTCACAGCAAAGAAACTAAGCGAAGCATATGGAGAACATTTTTGGTAGTCCACGAATAAACTGCGAAAACTTCCAGCTACAAGGATGTGGGCCTTTCTGCTTTGCCATATTCACCCTCTAAGCTTGAGCCTCTTTTCCCTTGGCCTTTAGGTCATTTTGTCAGAATGTACCAAAGACTTTTGGGTGGATATCTCATACCAACTTTTTTCACAAGCTATGATTTTTTTTTCCTACTTAGAATCTGACAGATGGGTAAGTTTGTTGTAACATTTGCTCAATTCTGACTGAAATCCTTTCTAGACGTCCCATCTAGGTGATAAGGTTGACCCGAGTGGCCTGCAAGCCTGAGTATGCAATGCAAAAGGCTTTGTTGTGTTTGTGGACCTCCACTTGTGTTGGGATTTCCTCAGGGACTTGTTTCCTTTTTTTAATTAACTTGCAGGTCCTAGTGAGGGATGAGTTTAAACTTTAGTGCAATTCTCTATGCGCCGTCATGTGGAATTTCAGCCCAGAGAATATTTTGGTTTTGCAGAGGCATCTTCATCTTCCACAATTCAATTCAGTCCACTAAATGAAGGATGAGTCCAGAGCAAAGGGGATTCTGAATGGGAGAGAGAGAGGGCATGACACTCACATCCCCCTAGAAACAGAACCATTTTGTTTTATCTCTTGACACCTGATTTAGCCCAAAGATGAAGGGCTTCATCGGGGGATAGGAAGAGAGTGATTATGTGAATCCCACTTAGCTCCCGTAGCCTATGTTGTGACGCATGTCTGAAGACAATAAAGATTGTCTACTTCACCTGAAGACCCAGGGGGTGACTTCCCACCAATCTCCAGTCTACTGTCCCTTTAGAGAGAGTACCACATGTTCTGGGAATTCCATAAGAAACATTTTCCCTCTGATAATAAGCCTTCTTTAATTCTGTGCCAAATAGAATCCTTGGTGAAGGTAGCTTTTAACATCCACTAAGACCCTTCTAGGAGCACTGGCTCACATTCACGTAATGCTTTATAACAGTGATTCCCAAAGTGGGTGCTACCGCCCCCTGGTGGGTGCTGCAGTGATCCAGGGGAACGGTGATGACCACAGGTGCATTTCTCTTTCCTATTAATTGCTATTAAAATTAAAAAAAATAATAATTTCCAGGGATGCTAAGTAATATTTTTTTCTGGAAAGGGGGCGGGAGGCCAAAAAAGTTTGGTAACCACTGATTTATAATTTATGGGACTTTCTTAGAGAGCATTAGGTGTGACATCCCATCATTTATGCTCATCTAGAGTAAATTCATTGGGAAAAGAGATGAAATCTCTTAATTTATTGGAATCAAGAGCACATAGTAGAAGCTTAATTAAGAGAATTCTTTAATTGAGTTGACAAGAGGTAGCCATTATTATTATTATTATTATTATTATTATTATTATTAATTTATTTTTTAAACCCTTCCCTCCCATCTTAGAATCAATACTGTGTATTGATTCCAAGGCAAAAGGACAATAAGGGCTATGCAATGGGGATCAAGTGACTTGCCCAGGGTGAATCCAGGACCTCTAGTCTCTAGGCCTGGTTCTCAAACCACTGAGCCTCTTTGCTGCCTTCATTATTACTATTTTTAAAGCAACTTATTTAGCTTTGCAAAGCCTGGGTTTGTTGAATGCTAGCTCTGATAAGTTTCAACCATATCCATAGGGCTGACAATAAGGAAGGGATACCACAGATCTGCCTGGTGACTACCCTCTGGGCTCCATAGGAGTCACTGGCACTTGGTAGAGCACGTATGACCAGATCAGCAGTGTCTGGGAGCTTGGCCCGGAGTGCACGGCGGTCATTGGGTAGCTGGAGAAAAGAGCAGGTGTCAAGTGAGAGTGTCAGAAGCAGACAGAGTGGTTGGCCAAGGATGCCATTGTGGACATAAAGAATGTAAGGTTTGGCGAGCTTATGTGTGAATGGGGCTGGCGTATATGGGCAGGGCCTTTAGGACCAAATCCTCAGACAATTTGAGGGTGCCGATTCCCTGTGATTTCTCTAGGTATGGACGCTTGAAGGCGGATTTGTGGGGCACAAGGAAAGTAGAGGATTAGGATAAAGTGGAGACGCCACTCTGCCTTAGGCTGTGTCTCTACTCTGGGTGCTCAGGGAGTCCATTTAAGAGGGTGCTAGGCCAGAGTGCCAGGGTCCGTGTAATACATTAATGTAGTGGAATATTTATAACTTCCCGAGGCTTTTGTAAAGCAGATTCGTGATGCAGTTCTGGTCTCCTGGCTGGGAAAAGAGGACCCCAAAGTGAGTGACGAAAGGCAGCACTTGGCTCATGATCAGAGTGCCAAAGGGGACACTGGACAGTTTTCTTTAGCTTTCTGAACTGGTTTTCTATGCTGCAAAGTGAAGATCATTTTTATCCATATTTTTGGTATGGCCCTCACAGGGATTAGTGTAAGAGTGGGGAAGACATGACAGCATAACCTTCAGGAAGCTTCTTCCTCACTGCTGTCTTCTTTTTTCTTCCATCTAGGAAAGCTAGAGACCATCTTTCATTAGGAGGGAAAAGTTCAAATAACAGGAAGAGAACCTGGATCTGTTTTCTACCTTATGAAAGCAGCTGCCCTGATGGGAATTACTAAAACTGATGTGTGTGTGTGTGTGTATGTGTGTGTGTGTGTGTAACAGAGAGAGAGACAGAGACTCAGAGAGACAGAAAGAGAGAGACAGAAAGAGAAATAGAGAGAGAGAGAAATAGAGAGAGAGAGAAATATATATATATATATATAAATATATATATATATATAGAGAGAGAGAGAGACATATATATGTGTGTGTGTGTGTGTGTTTGTGTGTGTGTGT
>NW_025398272.1:0-1295 GCF_016433145.1 Gracilinanus agilis | reverse complement strand
AAGACAGAGGTAGTATTAGGAATTTTAGGTATATTTATAGGGTATAAGATGTCATCTCTCCTTTTCTCTATCTTTGTAATGAAACTTTGTGGGGTGGTTCTTATTATAGGTAGATATAGGCAGTTTTAGGTAGTAATTATGAGTAATAATAGGATAAATAGTATAGACATTAGGAAATTTTCTTTCTTTACCTCTTTCCTATATTTCTGTCCTTTACTATATTCATTTTACTCTATTCTTTTATTATCTATTTTAATTAAACTAAATTGTTCATTGTTAAAAGGCACTACAAGTTTTCTTTTTCTCTTCCTTAAAGGGATAATATTAATTTACAACTCTACTATAATCTGATTAAAACTCAAATTATTAAAAGCTGCTCTCTTATTTTATTAAAACCCCTATCTTAACCCTTACACTGATTTCCTGCTCCCACTCTTGTCAAAGCCATCCAGACTTTCTTCCCTGACAGCTGACTGAATGTTCTTTTTTTGCCCACTCTCAGATGTCTACTCCTCATTTCCTGGCAGTTCCCTTCCAGAGCAACCACACACACATATCCCAACCTTCCCTAGATCAGTGAGTCAATCTGTTATGTAGTTAATGGGTTACTTTGGGCATCTAGGTGGCATAATGGGAAAGAGAGGAGTTTACAAAATTCAGTGACTTGGGCTCCTTTGCTACCTCTACAGGGATCCTGGAGTCAGGGAGAATGGCCTTTGAGAGTCCAGCCCAGGTGAGTGTATTTTATCCACAGACTTGACCAACATCATCCATTGAGGGAATTTCATTCATTATAAAGGGTTTATTATGGAGATGGCAATACCTTACTTAGAGATCATTTCTTATATAAAATAGACTTGAAACAGAATGCAGTAGGAACAACATTTGTCTGTTGTGTTACTGTATTTTCAAATGTTTTCACTGGCACTTTGGTATGTCAGACACTAACACTTCCCCCAGAATTACTGACCTGCCATGTTTGATTTCTACTCCTTTAAAATTACTGACAAGGACAACCATTTCACTCAGTCTTTATTCCTAGGGATCATATCTTTGCTCTGTTTCAGATTACCCATCAATACACACACACACAGAATCCCCCTTTCTCTTTGTTTCTTTTCACCAAGTTCTTCAATATAGCCGCTGTAAGCCCAGGAAAACCTATGCATAAGTATCTGGACAGGCCTGAAGCAGAGTCCTGAAGGTTTTCCCAAATCTGTGCTTTGATCAGAGAAGAAATGGTGCTCCTCATTTCCTTCTGCCTCAGGTCATACAAATCTTCCCCAGGCTCTCTG
>NW_025398271.1:0-3859 GCF_016433145.1 Gracilinanus agilis | reverse complement strand
ATATATAAAGATATTAGGGTTTTATTTAAAGCCATTTTGATAGTTATAGCCACATCAAGCTCATTCAAATTGCCACGTGCCATTACCTCTGCCAACTGGCTTGTTCAGCAGGTAAGAGAGCGCTTCCCAATCATCATTTGACATGTTCTATGGCAGTATCATCTAATATACTCAGGCCTAAATAAACTTCTGCAGCTTCAATAATTTGGTCAAGAAAGGTAGCAGGTGTTTCCTGACTTGTTTGCCTGACCTTCTCAAACTTAGACCATGCTTTTGGGCATCTTGAGTTATTTTCTAATACTTTCAGAAATGATTTTCTTGCCCCCTTTAACATCCAGTAGATTGGCACCAAATTCAGATCCAGTTCTTCCCAATTCTCAGGCCATGGTGTTAGGCCCTGAGTGTTCCTAGTCTCTTCAATGAACTTTTGGCGGTCATGCTTGGACATCAACTCTCCTAAGATAAACCAAAAATCTGCAACATCCAGGTCATAGGTCTTAATAAATGACCTCAAGATTTTTACAAATTTCCCAGGGTCATCATAGAATTTGGGAATTTCACTTGATAGCCTTAATATCCTCAGCTCTGAAACGGGTATGCTGTTTTACTTGGAAAATACCATCATCTCATACTATCAGAAGATCTTGTAGCAGAAAAAGATTAATTGGGGTATCACTGGTACTCTGGGCTTTTAATTCTTTCTCTGCTCTAGTATCCTCAGAAACCTTAATATCATTAACATTTGTACCAGGAACTGGACCACAACTTTATTGTGTTGTCCATAAATTTATCCTTTTTCATATATAACTCGATGTTATTAACTTGTATTTGTAAAAGCCTCATCATAACTTTCATGTCTGACTCCCTGTTATACCATATACATATAAGTTTAACAGTGTACAACATGCATTTTACCATCCATCTCATATGGTATAAAATATAACCAAAGAATAGCGGTACAAGAATATGTGCCACCACATCAAGAATAGTTGTTTCCCATATTGGTTGCATTAACTCAAAATCTATTCCTATTTTCATATATTTAGGAATACCACTAAATATGAATACAGGAATGGACCACAAAACAGGCCAAAAATACAGCAAATAATATCCTATTATATCCTCCATTACCACTTGTATCACAATTGGTATTACCCACAAGCTAGGTAATAGTTCACTAGTGGTATTAAACTCCATTGTTACACAGTTATTTAACACACACAACAGAAATTATACAAAAGCAATAACAATACAACAGGTCAAGAACAATAAAAACACCAAAAGGAAAAATCAGGAGAAAAAAACAATCAAGAAAAAAATGACAGAAAAAATAAAAATCTCTTCCCAGTAGCTTTAAAAATGGCTCTGGGAGGGCAGCTGGGTAGCTCAGTGGATTGAGAGTCATGCCTAGAGATGGGAGGTCCTAGGTTCAAATCCGACCTCAGACATTTCCCAGCTGTGTGACCCTGGGCAAATCACTTGACCCCCATTGCCCACCCTTACCACTCTTCCACCTAGGAGCCAACACACAGAAGTTAAGGGCTTAAAAAATTAAAAAAAATTTTTTAAAAATAAAAATGTCTCTGGGGCAGTGAAAATACTTCAGAGAGACTTTATGAATGGACTGAGTGGTGGAAGTAGTCTTTATTCATTGGGTAAGAATGTTCAGAATGCCACCACTCACTGAGAAACTGAATTAGAATGTTCAGAACTCCAGCACTTCCAGTCTGTGCTAGTTGTCCAAAGGACAACTTCCTCCTCCCTTCTCAATCCTTCATCTGGTGGTGCCAACTCTTATGGGGAAACACTTATGGATAACTTAAATATTCCTGGGTTTAGAGAAAGGGGAGAAGGAGGACTGACTGAAAAGGGATAAGTTAAATATTCCTGGGTTTAGAGAAAGGGGAGAAGGAGGACTGACTGGACAGGGATAACAGAGGACTAACAAACTGGGGAAACACAAACCCCACCAAAGAACAAGGAATGGGAGATTATGGATTGGCAGTTGATACCAACTGCCACCACAGATCCACCTAGCCTGGGAGTCTGTGAAACTAACAAGTGAGTAGACTGGGACCAAATAATTATAAAAATACAAGTTTAATACAGTCTATAAGGTTCAAGATGATGGGAGTAGTCACACTTATCCTAAACACTAAGGATCAAACTCAGGGTTAAAAGTTGAAGATCTGGGAAATCCCTACTATACCAAGCAGGCAACTGAAACACAAGGGACAAATGGGATCTCATGTAGATGGTCAATAGGTCTTGATCAGAAGTAATCCAAGTATACTCCAAGAGCACAGGAACCAGCCAAATAACTCTTCAGAGAAAATGAGGGAGATTGACTTTGCTTGTCTACCAAGCAAGTCAGAAATCTCAACCTCTACTCCTTGATCCTGCTAGTTGTAAGGTCAGGTGTTGCTTAGAGATACCCAAATCTTTCAGTTCAATGGCTTTCCCCGAAACCTTCAAAACCCCAACTGCTTTTTTGAGAGAGTCCACTGTGTTCCAGGTTAGAATCTCAGCTCCTGCCTGTATATCTAAGCTTCCAAAATGCTTTAAAACCTATTTCCCTCTTACACAACCCACAGAACTACTTAGCTACCCCCATAATAGCCTTCTGATTGATCTCCCTACTTGCAATCTTTCTCCATGCCAGTTCATCCTCCACTGAGCTGTTAGAGTGACCTCCCTAAAGCATGGATCTAACCATTTCACTTCCTACTCAATAAGCTCCAATGGTTCCCTGTTACCTCCAAAATCAACTATAAAATCCTCTATTGGGCTGTTATAGCCCTTCATAACCTTCCCAGCTTTCTTTATTCCCTTCCTTATATTCTATAATTTTTCAGTGACAATGACCTCCTTGCTATTCCCTGCACAATATGCTCCATCTCTTAATGGCATCTTTATTTCCATTATCTACATCTGAACTCATCTCCCTACTCATCTCTGCCTCCTGCTTTTCCTGGTTTCCTTCAAGACTGAGTTCATATCCAGACTCTGCAAAAAGCCTTTTCAGTCCACTACCCACCCCCAGCCATCCCTCTGAACCCACCTCTCATTTATTTTGTATGGACTTTTTTTTTCTCTTTTGTTTATTTGTTTGGCATATTTCCTCCATTAGATGTGTTCTCCTTGAGAGCAGAAGAAGGTGTTTTTGCACATATTTTTGTATTCTTGGAACTTAGCAGAGTGCCTGACACATAGTAAACCTCTCATGAATGCTTGCTAACTGATAGCTTCTTCTCATAGACTGCACAATAATAGTATCCATTTAAATAACACTTTAAAGTTTACAAAAAATTATCACAAAAATCTTGTGAGATAAATAGTATTTGAATTGAGAAGGGATCTGTGATTTTTTCAGAGTAAGTGTGGGAATTCCTGTCCTCTGCAGATGGAAACCAGTTTAAAATTTAGTGGATAAATCCTAGGGAGTTGCCTGAAGCAAAAAGTGAAAGATTGGTACAATTTGCTTGGTCATTTACCTATTCAGTGTCACAGGCTAGATTTGAATTCATATTTTAGTGACTCTGACACCAGCCTTCCATCCCTTGAGCCAGGCTGCCTCAGAAATAAACAATACACACATTATTACCAGGGATGTACTGGAGCCAGCTCTAATGGGTTAGAGAGAGCTGATTGTTCAGTTTTCAATGTGAGCATTTATACCTCACAAATCAACAAATGCTATAAATCAGGACTTGATTTATTCTTCTAGTGATTGCCTAGACTTAATAAAGCGAGGAAGAAAATATGTTAATAATACAGATTATTATAAATATAAAATATTTTATATAAAAATGTAATATATATATATATAAATTATTATGTATCAAAAATAATAACGATT
>NW_025398270.1:0-3039 GCF_016433145.1 Gracilinanus agilis | reverse complement strand
TATTATGTGCCTATTCTCTGAGACACTGGTAAGCACTTTACAAATATGGTCTCATCTGATTCTCACAACACGAGGAGGTAGATGCTATCATTGTCCCCATTTTGCAGTTGAGAAATGTCAGTAAATAAAAGTTAAAGAGACTTTCCCAGAGTTATACAACTACTAAGTGTATGCGGGTGAATTTGAACTCAGATATTCCTGATTCCAGGCTTAGCTCTCCAACCACTCACCACCTACATGAGCTCTTCTCTATGTTCACAGATTATCATGACAAACTTGTGAGGCAAGAAGTGAATAAATTATTATCATTTTACAAATGAGGAAACTGAGGCTAAGAGCAGAGGAATGACTTAGCCAGACGAACTCAGCCATAGCTGATCCCTTCACACCTTCCCATTATCATCACTGTTATTTCCTTCTTCTCTCTTTTTTTTAAACCCTTTCCTTCCATCTTAGAATCAATACTATGTATTGGTTTCAAGGCAGGACAGTAGTTAAGGGCTGGGCAATGGGGGTTAAGTAATTTGCCCCAGGATCACACAGCTGGGAAGTGCCTGAGGTCATATTTGAACCCAGGACCTCTTGTTTGTAGGTCTGGCTCCCAATCCACTGAACCACCTAGCTGTTCTCTTCTCATCTTTTTGACAGAGCTCAGATAGAATCAGCCCAAGGACAAGTTGCTAGCCTGATATTTTATATTTAATATTCTGTGAATTATTGAAAGATATTTAAAATGACTTCTATAATTAAGGAATATTGGGATGTAAGGTCCATCTAGAAATGGATTGATAGCAGCTTCAAGACAATTCCAGTGGCAGTCAGCATGGCACGTTCCTTCCTCTGGTCCTACATGGTTTTATATTCTAGAGTCTGTATTTTGAAAGTTTTTATTCCATAGTTTGAAGATCTTATGCTTTCATTATGGCAACATCTATTTACAATGTTGTCTTATGTACATCAATTAATGTATTCTAATTCAGGAATGATACAATGCTTTGTTTTGTATTTGGGTCTATTCAGGAGTAATGATGATGCCTTTAAGGCTAGACCAAATCACAGTGGGTTTCAATGACTTATCTGAAAGAAAGCATATTTTACAAAAATTGTTCTTGGCAATGCATTGATGATGCATTTCAAATAGGGATCCATTTTCATGTAACTATCAAATGCTCTAGGATTCTTATTACCTTTGCATCCATTTCATATATTTTCAGCACATGAATAAGCCATGAATGCAGGACTGAGTCAAAGGCTTTGTGATAATCAATAAAGTAGATGTCAATATTGTGATACTTTTGAATTATATGTTCCATAATCTTCATATTGGTTATACTCATTATACCCCTCCTGAGATTTCCTGGCATTCTTTATCTGTTCCTCAACCAATACAATGTATTCTTGTAAATATTTATAGATTTTTTTTCTAGTTAAAAACTGTGAATGCTCTGAATAGAGTACATAAATATATAATTGGCCTATATTTTAAAGGACTCACTGATGTTCTCAGAATAAACACATAATGCTTTCTATTAAGAAATATGGGATCTGGTTAGCACCAGTGAAGGCTTATAATTCACGACCCATTTTGATGTGTTTAATTCTGAATCTTATCATAGAGCCGCAGAGTTTTGCAGAGATGCTAGTTTTGGTCACCTTCCTTGACATAAGAATTCTGTCACTCATCATATTAACTTTAAGCAGGCAGGTTGGATTCTCTTGACCATATGGATGACTGGAATTTTCCACATCCTTTTTCTTAGGTGCTTTTCTTTGCTATTCAAGCCTTAGTGGAAAAGTTTTGTTTGATGTTGAATGGTTGCTTTATTTTTGCTATTTGTGATGCTTTGACTCCAAATTCTTTAGAATGAGGTGCTTTTTTGTCGTTTATTCATTTTTTATCTAATTATAGTAAGCTCTGTTTTCTGGGAAGTTGGGGTACCCTCTTCAGTCCTTCTTTGATGCTATTTTCAGCTTATTTTCTGGGTTTTTACTAGTTTACCAGATGGTCTGAGGGCTGAGAGCTCTGAAAACCTCCTCCCCATGCTGATTAAATTGACCATTGAGATGTTGATAGCTTAAAGACTTTCCTCAAGTTTGGATGTGAGCTTTTGAACTCACTCTGAACTTGATCAGGTCAGAGGCTGATGGATTTCTATCCCCAGGCTTAAGCTCAAGTTTTTGGCCTCAAGGTACTCTTTTTTTTAATAATATTTATTTTTTAGAAAAGTTAACATGGTTACATGATTCATGCTCTTTCCCCTTCACCCCCCGACCTCCCCTCCCCACCATAGCCGGTGGGCATTTCCAATGATTTTAACATGTGTCATCGATCAAGACCTATTTCCAAATTGTTGATAGTTGCATTGATGTGGTTAGTTTCGAGTCTACATCCCCAATCATGTCCGCCTCAGCCCATGTGTTCAAGCAGCCTCAAGGTACTCTTGATTCAGTCAGGAACACCCTTGATTGCCCTATCCTGGAGCTCCACCCTTAGTTTTGGGCTCCCCCTGTGAACTGTGTCATTGCCCCAAATGTGGATTATGTCCTCATCCTAAGCCCAAGCCAGAGATTCCTAGCTTCACTCTGGATCCACATGGATCAGCCCACTTCAGCCCAGACTATCCTGGGCTGGGACTCCAGACTTCTCTACAGGTTTGAAATTTCATGGTGTGGGTTATTTTGGACCACTATTTGCCCAGGCAGGATCTCAGGGTCTGCATGTTAGCTCAAGCTTAAGTTCAGAACCTGTGACTACAGTGGGGGAGGAGGGGAGGCTTGCTCTTCACTCCTTGCTACAGCCTCTTGCTGGCTCTTCTCTCCTTTTACCCAAGTGCCCCAGATGTTGTCTGCCTACCTTTTGGGTTTTTCTTTTCTTGAAAGTTGTTTCACGCTGTCTCCTTGTTAGTTCTTTCACTCCTATATTTTTTTTGTGGCAATATTTTATTCTTGGTTGGAGAGGATTCCTTTGGCTTTCATTTGTTAGTAAGAGTGTCAAGAACTTCATATATACATACATACATACATACATATATATATATA
>NW_025398269.1:0-3539 GCF_016433145.1 Gracilinanus agilis | reverse complement strand
TCCTAGGTTCAAATCCGGCCTCAGACACTTCCTAGCTGTGTGACTCTGGGCAAGTCACTTGACCCCCATTGCCCACCCTTACCACTCTTCCACCTAGGAGCCAATGCACAGAAGTTAAGGGTTTAAAAAATAAAAAAAAAATAAAAAATAAAGAAAGAATCTGAGGGGTAGCTAGGTGGATAGAGCATAAGCTACAGCTTCTTGGAGTCACAGATGACAGCTGAGTGGCAGGTGGACACCAAAGGAAGATGAAGAGTCCAAAACCAGGAGGTCAAAGTCCTCACACCCGAGTCTTCTCTGGATGCCCCATACACCTTGGTAACATATGTAAAGTCAGCTGCAAACTATCAAGCCCGATATACATTTTGGATACTGCTACTGTTATCAGTATTATTTATACTATTGGAGGAAGTAACCCTCTCAGTGAAATCATGGATACATTGAAATATTTGGGGAAGCGAGGGCATGGGCGGATGGTTGGTGTGCAAAGAGAGGTACGAGGCCAACCTGAGTGTTAAAGGTGTGCTAGTGTAGTAGGAGAGTCAGTGGCTGTGGGAGCTGTCTGTTATCAGCATGAGAAGCCTGAGGAAGTACCAGGAGAGAACAGGAAGGGCTAGGGTCCACACCTCTGGGGACAGTACTTTAGCATCTGACTTGGTTTACCTTCACCCATATTGTCATTTTGGCAGATAGGCACACATGGCAGTTTTTATCTTGGCCAAGGTGTGTAGCTTGGTTGTTTTAGTGCCTGAGGCACAACATATACTTCCATGGAATCGAGTGGTGAGGAGGATAAAACTGGGGTCCGTCTAGTACAACTTGTGAGGGTTGGGTCATAGCTAAGCTGTCTATCAGCCCCCATTTCTGAAGATGAGTGCCTGGGAGGGCACAAGACTACCCAAGATCTTTAATTCAGTCTCAGGAAAACATTTGCCTGTCTCTAAGTCTTTGGCATCTATTCCATTTGGCACAATTATTCAAATGAAAAACAGCTCAGTAGTTACATATGGGAATTCTTTCAATCTCCTGGGATTAAGTCCATTCTGACCAAGGGGCTTGTATTTGATGAGGGAAGTTTATTGTTTTCTAATTCTCTAACTTCTTATGTACCTTGGCTTTCAGTTCCCTCTCCATAATTTTGACTCAGCCCCTTTCAATTGAAGAGTCATTATTCTTTTTTTAAACCCTTACCTTCTGTCCTAGAATCAATACTGTGTATTGGTTCTAAGGCAGAAGAGTGGTAAGAGCTAGATAATGGGGGTTAAGTGACTTGGTCAGGGTCACCCAGCTAGGAAGTGTCTAAGACCAGATTTAAACCCAAGACCTCCCATCTCTGGGTTTGGCTCTCAATCCACTGAGTCACCCAGTTGCTCCCTAAGATTCATTATTCTTGAGGGAGAAAAGCAAAAAAAAAAATAGGAATGGATGATTCCTTGTTCTGATTTTCTATTATGACACCCTCACTTCCAAGGCTGGATGTTTTGCTTGTCTCCTTCTCTACCAACTCAGACCCATAATGTCTTTGTGCTTTCTATCCCTTATCAAAACCTTCCCTTAAGAAAGAATCTGAGGGGCAGCTAGATGGATAGAGCACAGTGGATAGAGTGACAGGTCTGGAGTCAGGTTCAAATCTAGCCTTAAATACTTCCTAGCTGTGTGACCCTGGGCAAGTCGCTTAACCCACCTCACCTCACCCTTACTTCTCTTCTACCTTGGAATCAATATGAAGTAGTAATCCTAAGACAAAAGATAAGGACTTGGTTTTGTTTTGTTTTGTTTTTTTTTTAAGAAAAAAATCTAAGCAATATGCTGGGGCATGGGGAGTCAGGAGACTTGGGTTCAAATCTCAGTTCTGCTATTAATTCATCATATGATCTCAGTCTAGTCACTTCCCTTCTTTGGGTCTCATTCTTCTGGTACATAAGATGACAGGTCTAAAGGAGACAGTGGAGATGCTGTCTCTTTCATCTCTGTCATTCTTTGTCCCAAGAGCTTTTCCATATCTAACATCTCTTGTTTTTTACTGTAGCTAAAGGAGATGACTCATAGATTCAAAGGATAAATTGGCGTCAGAAAGCCTGAAGACAGAGAGATCAATTATGGAGCTATTATAGTAGTCCAGGTCAGAAGTGTCAAACACCAGACTGACAAACTCCTGAGTATTTCTCCCAACCAGATTAAAATGTAATTGTTATTGTTCAGTTGTTTGCAATCTTGTATGACTCTTTGGGGACCCCTTTTTGGGGATTTTCTTGACAAAGATACTGGAGTTGTTTGCCATTTCCTTCTCCAGCTCATTTTTATAGATGAGGAAACCGAGGCCAACAGAGTTAAATATCCAGGGTCACACAGCTAGTAAGTGTCCGAGATCAGATTTGAATTTAGGTCTTCCTGATTCTTAGTCCAGCACTCTATCCATTGCATCACCTAGCTGCCATAAAATGGAATTAGGAAATATTTAACAAAGTATAGAGAAACAAAACCACAACATAACACAGATTTGTATGGTAATAGATGGTTTTCTAGGTCAATATGTAACCCACAAGGTTCTTTATGTAAAGCGCAGTGGCTCCCATTTTCTTTTAGAGTTTGATATCACTGGTCTAGACTCTAGAAGGAAAGATGATGAGGTGTCAGTGTGGGAAAGTGGCAGGACAGAGAAGATGGAAGGGACAATACAACTGAGATACTTCCCACACTTATCTGGATTCCTGAGTTCTCACATGCACCGCTACCCTAACGTATAATAAACCAACACCATTCCTCATTCCTTTGCCAACCCTGATTACCCTACTGAGAGCCTTCTTCGCCTTCCCCTCCCACTACACACACACACACACACACACACACACACACACACACACACACACGGATCTACTCATCTTGCAGACCTTAGATCAAGCTTACTACTGAATTAGGCTACTCATTGCAACAATTGGAATGAAGGATCCTTGAGGACAATGAATTTGAAAATAAGAAAACCTGATTATTTTTCTTCTACCCACTTTAATTCCTTCATTGGCAGCAAATGCCTTTCCAAGAGAATGATGATGTCGCAACCCTGTGTCCCTCCCAGAGAAAGGGATAAAGAAACACATGCAGAAAGACTGTGTCCAAAGAAGATTTATTAAAGGAAATTCCTTAGAGTTGTCTGGAGATGGGTGAGATGCCAGGCTTCCAAACCTGCTGACAATTGAGGAGTTAGTGGATGATCTTTTGATTTCAGGGGTGTGTAGCTGCTCAAAAAATGGTTTTCTGATTTTTTTCCTCCTTGTGTAGAAGACACTCCCTTTCTGATGTGTGTATAGAAACATTCCCTCCTTTTCTGCAATTCCAGGGTGGTGACCAGTGGATCAGAGTGTTTTATCTGTTCCCTTTACTTCCAGATCTATGCTTTACAATCTTGTTAAAATTACAATGAATAAATATTTTCTTTGTTTTTCAGTCATTTCAGTCATGTCTGACTCTGTGATCCCATTTGGGGTTTTCTTAGCAAAGATACTGGAGGGGTTTGCCATTTCCCTCTCCAGATCATTTTC
>NW_025398268.1:0-5477 GCF_016433145.1 Gracilinanus agilis | reverse complement strand
TAAAGTTTATTAATAATAATATAGTAATAAAACATAAAAACTAGAGTGAAAAGGTGTTAAACTAACTTCAGCCACGCTCCTGAAGAAGAGAGAAAGAGGGAGGAGCTACAGAACTTATAAAACAATAACGTGACTACGTAAACATGCAGGCACAGGAGAGATTAAAGGGAATTTGGGGAAATACTAAGGGACTTCTGGGGGATGAAGTCCAAGATTCAAAATCTCCATTTATACATCAATCAGTCAATAAAGAAGTATTTATCAAACATGTTCTAGTGCCAGCCACTGTACTAAGTACCGGGTATACAAAATTGAAAATGAGGGTAGCTACGTCGCTCAGTGGATTGAGAGTCAGCCCTAGAGATGAAAGGTCTTGGGTTCAGATCTGGCCTCAGACACTTCCTAAATGTATGACCCTGAGCAAATCACTTGACCCCAATTGCCTAGCCCTTACCACTCTTCTGCCCCTAAGATGGAAGATAAAGTTGGTTTTTTAAAATTGAAAATGACCTAGCTGTGTGACCCTGGGCAAGTCACTTAACCCCCATTGCCTAGCCCTTACCACTTTTCTGCCTTAGAACCAATACACAGTATTGATTCTGAGACAGAAGGTAAGGGTTAAAAAAAATTGAAAAAGAGACATTTCTTGCCTTCAGAGAGCTTACATTTTATTGAGGAAAAGAGATTGCATATATCAAATATATGCAGAGTAAATCCAAGGTAATTAATGGCTTACGGGGGAAGATCTTCTTAAATTGGACCCTTGCCCCCATGTGTTCCCCAGTGGGATGAGAGGTGTCTGGGTGGCCTCATCAGAGACTAAATGGACTTCCATTACCCCTTCATTTATAGAATTCCTCCCATTCTATAGTCCACTGTAGGCTTCCTGGCCACAGAAGGAGCCCAAGTCTGAGCATATGGTTTGACAGCTGGGTCTTAGCTAATAGCCAAAGAATCTTGTGTTCTAACGCTCAAAAATGTCACATCAGTCATTCGATAGGGCCTGTTGATGGGGCAATTATAACAGAACTGTACAAAACTTGATTTCCAATTATTTAGAACTCTTCTCAGCACGACCCAAACCTGCCTGTCCAAATTGATTTCGCATTTCTTCATGTTAGCTCTCTCCGCTTTAACCGAAACGATCTATTTGCTGTTTCTGGTACGGGAGAGATTCTGTCTGCTGCCTGTGACTTTGCACGAGCCTTTCCCGTGCCTGGAATAGTTCCTGTCCTCTTCCACCTTTTAGCATCCCTAACTGCCTCTACGTTGGAGTGCCACCTCCCAGAGGAGGACTATTCTAAGTCCTCCCAGTTGTTAGCACCTCCTAAAATTACTCTGTTTCTACCCTGCACGTATTTTATGGACTTAATTCCCATTTTGCATCCCTCCATAGTATTTAAGATTCTTAGCATGGAGGATGTTTTGCAGTGCGAACACACAGTAGGTACTTAATAAAGGCATGCCGAAGAAGGGACATAAACCTCATTTTAGAAGAGAAAATGCTTTTCATTTCCAGAGTTCTAACACCAATAATATGTAATTGCCGAATGTAGTATTTTATTATTTTGTTGATATGAAATATTTCAGTTGTTTGATTGTTTTTTAACTTTCGAATAGAACGATTTGCATTTTGTGTCGAAGGAAAGATGCTTCCATCTCAATGGACTATTGCCAACTATTCCCAACCCTATTTTGGTTAAATTACAGCACCCAGATTCCAGTAACAAAGCACATTGATTTTATATTCAAAAAGATTTTTATATTTAGTCTGTTAACCTTTTGTAATTCCCACCCACAGCTCTAAACTGCAGAACATTTTTTATGTTAATTGTTGTCAGTGGGGTGTCTGCCGGGGCCCCTTAGTAATTTAAACCCATTGAATCATAAGGCAGGTGCTTATGATTGCGGAACAGTTACCGTTAGACAGACTGAAGCTATAGGTTTCAAACAATTCCTTGTAAATTGGATTTGGGGACATAAAAAAGCCAGGCAGTTACAGATAACCTTAGATTACTTTTTTTTTTAAACTACACAAAACCTCTCGTGGGAATTGTCCTCCACAGATTAGAGTCATTCCTTATTTCCATCTCTTAAGATGAATGATGTTGAGTTTTCATCAACCTGGGGAATATGAAGAAATCAACGCACTAGATTGTTGCTTGAAAAATCCAGTGATTCAGTGTTGGGGAAGAAAAGTGTATACAAATAAGCCAATATGGAGGAGGGAATACAAATACAGCCAAATGGAAGAGACAAATCGTTTCTAGAAATTTACTGAGCACAGAGAGGGATGTGAGCTAACAGATGGTTTAGTCTTACAAGGAAGGAAACAAGCCCCAGAAAAGGAACCAACCTGCCCAAGGGCACCTGGTTAGTTAGTGACAAAACAGACACTTGAACCCAAGTCTCTCTAGTTCCAATGTAGACTCGTATTCTGCTATGCTATCCTGACTCCTCCCCATAAGAAAGGAAATAATAAAAGACATTATTATTATTATTATTAATTTTCATCTTGGACCTCAATTCTATTTATTTCCTTCAAATTTTTTATTCCTTTTAAAAAATATTAACTTCATTCTCAAACATATCTCTTTCCTTCTCCTACCTAGTAAGTCAACTTCTGTGACAAAGAATGAAAAAAAAAAAGAAAAGGAAGGGGGCATTTTTCCAAAACTGGCCAACACACCAACCAAGATTGGCAGTATATACAGTGTAGTGCTCCATCTCTGACAAAGGAGAGACAGAGAGACAGAGATAGAGACATCTATCTGCCTTCCTCATCTCTTCTCCCAGGCCAAATTTGGTTATTACAATTACGAAGCACTCAGTTTTAGCTTTTTGTCCTTTCTATTTACATTATGTATTATATAATACATATATATGTGTATATATATATATAATACACAATAATATTATGTATGTCGTTTTCCTGGTTCAGTTTACTTCATTCTGCATCAGTATCTAGAATTTTTCCTAACTTTCTTAAGGCTATATTTGAAACTATAGGTAAAGGATAATTTTAGGACTCTTACTTCTAAAGGAAAATAAAGGCTTCAGAATTTTTTCTCTTGAAATCACCAGCTTTGTAAGGAACAATAAGGATGAGAGAGAAGAATCTTTTCTTTCTTTTTTTTTAATAATTGAAAAATTTGGTTGAGACTAAGTCTCCCAGGTCCAAAGTACAACAGCCACTAGTGGATCAGATCCCCATGCTGATCAATATGGAATCTTTAACCTGTTTTGCTTTCTACCTGGGCCAGTTGAATTTTATTCTTTTCAATTACATGTAGAAACAATTCTTAAAAATATTTTATTTTCCTAATTACTTGTAATAACAAATTTCCACATATATTTTCTGATCCAATTTGTCTCCCTCCATTCCTTCCCCACTCCTGAAAATGGTAAACAATTTGATCTGAGTTATACATGTATTATTGGGCAAAACATATTTCATATTGGTCATTGTTCTAAGAGAATACTCATAAAACCAATCCCCCCCCCAAAAAACCCACAAATAAACTAATGTGAAAAATAGTAGGCTTTGATCTGCCTCTGGAAGCATATAGCATTCTTTGTCATAAGTCCTTCAGAATTATCCTGGATCATTGCATTGCTGAGAGTAGCTAATAAGTCTTTCACAGGTGATCATCATGCAATATTGCTGTTACAGTATATAATGTTCTTCTGGTTCTGCTTACTTTGTTCTGCATCAGTTCACATAGGTCTTTCCAGTTTTTCCCAAAATCATGATGTTCATTATTTCTTAGAGCACAATAGTATTCCATCACCATCTTATACCACAATTTATTCAGCCATTCCCCAATTGATGGACATCCCCTGAATTTCCACAAAGAAAGTTGCCACCACAAAAAGAACAGCTATAAAATTATTTTTGTACAAGTAGGTCTTTTCCCCAGTTTTATGATCTCTTTGGTATTATAGGATCAAAGGGTAAGCACTGTTTTGTAGCCTTTGAGGCATAATTCCAAATTGCTCTCCAGAATGGTTGGATCAGTTCACAACTCCACCAACAGTACATTAGTGTTCCAGTTTTGCCACATCCCCTCCAACATTTGTCACTTCCCTTTACTGTCCTTGGCCAATCTGATAAGTGTGATGTGGTACCTCAGAGTTGTTTTAATTTGCTTTTCTCTGACCAAGAATCATTTAGAACACTTTTCATATGATTATCAATGGCTTTGAATTCTTCATTTGAAAACTGCTTATTCATATCCTATGACCATTTGCCAATATACATTTTGCTTAGCTTCTAGAAACAATTTTTGACAATTGTTTTGTGACACTTTGTGATTCAAATTCTCTCCCTTCCTCCCTACCTCCTCAGGGAGTAAATAGTCTGTTTAGGTTATACCACTGCTTTCATGCAGTATGTATTTCCATATCCTCTGTGGCATGACAGAAGATACATATCACACATACAATAAAAATATTGTGAAGGATGGTGTGCTTTGATCTACAATCAGATTCCAACATTTCCTTCCTTGGCTGATAACCTTTATTTTTTTTAATTGTGTTCCTTGGGATTATCTTGGTATCTTGTTTGGCTGATAATAGTTTAGACCTTCAAAGGTGATCATCATGCTATATTTCCAATCTGATAGATGTGAAATGGGATCTCAAAGTTGTTTTAATTTGCATTTTTCTCATCAGTAATGATTTGAAGCATTTCCTTATATGACTACAGATGGTTTCAATTTCTTCCTCTGAGAAATACCTGTTCATATTCTTTGATCATTTATCAATTGAGAAATTCTTCATGTTCTTATAAATTTGACTCAATTCTCTATATATTTGAGAAATAAAGTCTTTGTCCTTGTCCATTTGTAGGCAGCCTGGTGACTCTCTGTTTCTAGGGCTTTGCCATCCTGGTGCCAGACTTAGTGTGGCTTTTCTCTTACTGCAGCTCAGAACTCCTGAGCTCAGAGGATCCCCTAGCCTCAGCCTCCTCTAGTAACAGGGATTCCAGGCAAGTATCACCACTCCAGGCAGGCAAATATTTATTGATTTGTTTAAATGGGTCATTTCAAAAAACATCCAGGGATTTCCTGATGCCCAGCTCTCAGATGAAAAGTGAAAGAATCAGTCTGGCATCAGGATGTTTTGTCTACAGTTATACCACCCACCCTAGAGATGTTTTAGAATAGCCAGATGTTTGGAATCTCGTAGCCAAAACATCCTCCTCCAGGTATTTTGATGTCAGGGAGCCACAGTCAGAGTGTCAAGTGGATGGGAAGTTCAGGGGGTGAAGGCAGAATATCTGGCTATGTGGAGTCCCTTGGTGTTGTACTTTAAATGAACCAGTCATTCAAACCCTAACCTGCCTTTCCCCTTCTTTTCCCTTTCTTTTTTCTTTTGTTTTCTTTTTCTTCCTACCTTTCTTCTTTCCTTTCTTTCTTCCTTCCTTTCTTCCTTTCTTCCTTCCTTCCTTCCTTCCTTCCTTCCTTCCTTCCTTC
>NW_025398267.1:0-5545 GCF_016433145.1 Gracilinanus agilis | reverse complement strand
CTGTCTGGGCACAAGTATCAGAAGCCCATCTAACTTCATTTACAACGAGCCTTTTACAGTTAGACCTTTAAAATATATATATATATACATATGTATGTATATATATATATCTGTAGACTCCCTATTTAGTCCAAAGACCTCAAATACAGAGTAAAGCAATTTATTACACCCCAAAATTAATCAAGTATACTCCAAAGATCCATCTTTATATGATATACAAGATAACAAAAACAATTAACCAGTATACGAATCAGAATACAAAATTAAGTCATCTCATTTCTCCTAAACTGAAAAGATTCTTGTTAATTATAATCACCAATACACGTGGAATAATAGACGATTTATGTTCTTTATGTAGTTTTCTCCTGGGTGTATTTTATGAATCTTATGTAGCTCCTCATGGGCAAATAACAGAAAAATAACCAAATAGAGATTATATGTGGCCACATAAGATGGCGTCTGTGTTCTCAAGTTAAAATCTGACTGGTCTCCCTGATTCTTACACTAAACTCACTGCGTCTTATACATAATTTTTTATTTTTCTCTTGACAGTTCCCATCTAAAATTAAATCACCACAGACAAAAGGTTTTATTTCTCTGCTTTTTAGCCATCCCCGCCCCCTCCAAAAAAAAAAAACCAACAAAAGTTCTGATGAAAATATCCATTTTGAAAGGAACAGCTTACAGAATTCTCTTAATTTATAACTTGAAAGAATGTACGTTTACAAGAATTTACTATTTTAACAATAGGGATCAAATTCACATCAAGCATTTTCTTGCATTGTACAAATGGGTAAATTAAAAACAATTTGAAACAAATAACAACAATTTAGAGCTACCTCAGAATTTTTGATTATTCAGCATGGTTCTTTCCGAGGCCTAATTATCCTGAGTACTTCATAAGGGCCAACAATTCTCAGCTCTTTAAAGGAATAATCCCTTGCTTTTAGGCTCCAATTTATCCTAATTGAGGGACATCTTTGAAATCACTTTTTATGATTTAGAATTAAGATATATTTCAACTGAATCAAAAACTGGGTGTTACAACTGCTGACATGGCTGTGTAAAATCGCATCCAATTTCACTAAGCTCAGTTTTGAAAGACACTAATGCTGAGTTTCCTTTGTCGACCTGAAAAAATACAGAACTCTTAGGGGGCAGCTGGGTAGCTCAGTGGATGGAGAGTCAGGCCTAGAGACGGGAGGTCCTGGGTTCAAATCTGGCCTCAGTCACTTCCCAGCTGTGTGACCCTGGGCAAGTCACTTGACCCCCATGGCCCACCCTTACCAATCTTCCACCTATAAATCAATACACAGAAATTAAGGGTTTAAAATTAAAAAAAAATACAGAACTCCTAACTGAGGCAGACGAATTAATCTGGAAAGTTGCGCAGAACTGTAGAACCATGGTACTGGAGTTCCACTGACGTGAAGAAAAAGGGAGGCTTAAATACATTTTAGGAAAAAGGAGAGGAAGCAAGAGCCAGTTACATTGAGTTCATTGAAGTTTGGGAAAGCTGTAGGTGACTGGAAGTGTCCTAGACCCAATCGTCAGAGGCTAGGGGGACTGGAAAAGTATTTAAGGTTTGATTGTCTTCTCTCAAACTTAGTCCTCCAGTTTCTTGGAACTGGGCAAGATATCCAGCCAAAACCATGAGTTCTGACCTGCCAAGTTGGATCGAGCCTGGAACTCGATGGGCTCCTGTGGTTATCATACAGCCAGGGGTCCACTCAGCAGGCAGCCTGGGTGAAAGTCTGAAATCTCAGGAGTGTAAATCTCCAAATGTTGGCTCGCCAAAATACAGAACTTCCAAAGTAGTTATAATAATAATATATTATTATAATAATAAGGGCAAGGAGATCATAATTGAGAAAAACCGAGTAGTCATCACCCTGGGATATAATCTCAAGGGGCCACACAGAGCCAAAGGCACTTCGACTTCTCTTGAACTACAGAAAGAGGGGTGCTTAAACAATCTTTGCAAAGGGCAACAGGGCAAAAGCCAGGTTACTCGAGTTTCCAAAAGACTTGGTAGTCAGAGGCTAGGGTGGCAGGGAGTGGCTCTCTAGTTCTTCAGATTTGATTATCTTTTTCCAAATGAAAATTTCCAGTTCTTGGAAACTAAGCAAGATGGATTCATTATCAATTTAGTCATTTTAAATTCTTGTTTTTAACACTGGGGAGTTAAGGGAATTCTCTGAAAATAAGGTCACCAATAATAAAGCCCCCTCTCTGTTGGTTTCTGTCCTGCCTATCCTTCAAGAATCAGCTCAGATATCACCTCTTCCATGAAGTCTTTCCTGATGCCTTCCAGTTGGGAATTCTCTCCTTCATCTGATCTCATTATACTTTCTCCATTTCTTAGATATCTATCATGCTTTAATTTGTATTATAGCTATTTATTCATTAGATTATAAACTCATAGGGGGCAAGGCCCTGTAACTTATTAGAAACAGAATGGGGTAATGGAATGGGAGTTCACCCAACAGGTGCTCTAGGTTCATATCCAGACACAGTTGATAGAGGGCTGGACCAGGAGTATAGGAAGACTTGGGTTTAAAAACCCACCTCAGATGCTGTGACTCCATGGTTTTTTTTGTTGGTCATTTATTTTTCAATCAGATCTGACTCCCCAGGACCCCCATTTGGGGTTTTCTTGGCAAAGATATTTCAGTGGTTGGCCATTTCCTTCTCCAGCTCATTTTAAAGATGAGGAAATTGAGGTAAGCGGGGTGAAGTGACTCACCCAAGGTCACACAGGAAGTGTCTAAAGGCTACATTTAATCTCATGAAGTTGAGTCTGACTGACTTCAGGCCCCCACTCTATCCACCATACCACTTTAGCTGTTCTGTATGACCCTGAACAAGTCCCTTAAGCTGTCAGTCTCAATTTCCCAATCTGTCAGATAGGAAGAGGTGGTCTAGATGGCCTCTGAGGTCCCTGCCAACTCTAGATCTCAGAGGCAGCTTTTCCCCCTCCCTAAAGCCTTTGTTTCCTCCTCTAGGACTAGCTGGCCTCTGTGGGCCCTTTGAGTGACCCACTTTGCTGCCCAGGCTCAGCTTCCTTCATGGTTAATGTTCCCACTTCCCGCTTCCCAAGGTTGCTCGGAGGATGATGCTTGGTAAACCTTTAAGTGCTAAAACAAAGGAGTCACTGGGGTTATTAATCTTTCCCTTTGTGTTCCCAGCATCCACTTAAGTGCAGACTGAGCTCCCAGCACACCTCCAGCCAGGCTTATTAGCCTTTGAATCCAGGCCTGGGGAGCCTGGAGAGCCTCAGGACCCAAAGGAGGATGGGAGGATTCTTTGGCGGGCCTTTGGACCCTTCCTTTTGAAGAGGCTGGCTTGGGATCTAAGGCATTAGAGAAATAAAAGTTGTTGCTATGATTATGATTATGGTTATATCTAAATCAAACTCTTCTCTTGACCTAATACTTGGAGGCCCTCCACCTTCCCTTCTCTCCTTTTCCTATCTCCTAGGAGTATTGACTGAGGAGAAAAAAACCAACAAAAAGGATTGAAATCTTTCTTTTAAAACTGCAAGAGCAGGGTCCCCCCTCATTCCCCATCCCCACCAAAGAAAACCCCAAGCAAATCAGTCAGCACAGTGGAGAGAGGGCCAGATCTGAAAGTGGGAAGATCTGAGTTCAAATCTGACTTTGGACATTTCCTAGCTGCGTGATCCTAGGCAAGTCAATAACCTCAATTGCCTACTCTTTGCCACTCTTTTTTTTAAAACCCTTAACTTCTGTGCATTGGCTCCTAGGTGGAAGAGTGGTAAGTGTGGGCCATGGGGGTTAAGTGACTTGTTCAGGGTCACCCAGCTGGGAAGTGTCTGAGGTCAGATTTGAACCCAGGACCTCCCATCTCTAGGCCTGACTCTCAATCCACTGAGTTACCCAGCTGCCCCCACTCTTTTTTTTTTTTAACCCTCACCTTCTGCCTTAGAATCAATGCTGTGTATTGGTTCCAAGGCAGAAGAGAGGTAAGGGCTGGGCCGTGGGGGTGAAGTGACTTGCTCAGGGTCACACAGCTAGCAACTGTCTGAGGCCACATTTGAACTCAAGACATCTCATCTCTAGGCCTGGTTCTCCATCCATGGAGTCACCCAGCTGCCCCCCTTTGCCACTCTTCGGCCTTAGAGTTGAGAAGAGACAGAAGGTGAGATCTGGTCATCTTGACTGAGCAGTCAAATCTTCATCAGCCCAGCCTCAAGTCACCTTGTGCTGCCCTCCAAGCTCAGGCGAATCCACAATTGCCAGACCTGCGGTTCTGTGTGTCCACTCGGATCACTTTGCCTCCCTTGATTAAAGAGCTAGTAAATAACCACGCTGGGAGCTCAGATTTTTTCCAGGTCGGCAGGGTTTAAAAATTAAAAACAAAAAACAATGAACTAAGTGAATACAAAAGGGGAGCTGCGTGGTACTGCAGATAGAGTGCCTGGCCTGGAGTCGGGAACTCATCCTTATGAGTTCAACTCCTACAGCAGACGTTTACTAGCTGCGTGGCCCTGGGTAAGTCACTTAACTCTGCCTCAGTTTCCTCATCCATAAAATGAGCTGGAAAAGGAAATAACAAAGTGCCTCAAGATCTTTGCCAAGAAAATGACAAATGGGGTCACAAAATGTGGCCTCAGATAGTCACCGGCTATATGATCCTGGGCAAGTTGCCTGTTTACCTCAGTTTCCCCATCTGTAAAATGAGCAAGAGAAAGAAATGGCCAACCACTCCAGGATCTTAGTTATGTGACCCTGGGCAAGTCACCTCACCCTATTTGCCTCAGTTTCCTCATCTGTAAAATGAGCCAGAAAAGGAAATGACCAACCGCTCTAGGATCTTTGCTGAGAAAACCCCAAAGAGGATGACAAGGAGTCAGATGTGACTGAACCACAACAAATGAGTATAATGCCTTCCTTATCCGCCCTTTTCTGCATCCAGGTAGTTCTGGAGCTGTTTTTGTTTTTATATAATGGGATGGGGCCAGATCTGGGACTGCAACAGTAAAGGGGTGGAAACTCCCTTTTATGCCGGTTGGCACCTTCTCTGTAACTTGGGAGTCTCAGGGAGTTGCCTAGACTCTAGGCAAACCTCATTTTTACAGAAGGAGAAACTGAGAGCTGGGGAGATTTTTAAGTGACTTGACCACAACTAAGAAGTGGCAAAGCAGAGAATCCACCCCAGTTGGCCTGACTACAGACCCTGTGCTCATTCTGAGATCTCTTCCAGTCAATCCTTAAGCATTTGTTAGAGGGCTGATAGACTGGAGGGTGAGGGTTGGGGGTGGGGGGGGCTAGGTCACCTGGGTGGGGGGAGCAGAGCGACAAATTAGGATTCATGGATTTAAATTTTGACTTTTGCTGACCCTGTGACTGTGAACAAGGCCCTTCCTGTCTCTGAGACTCAGTTTCCTCCTCCGTAAAATGAGGGGCTGAGTCTAGTTGGTCGGCCAAGTCCTCTTCTGAGCCAGCATTCCGGGTCCTCTTTGACCCATGCACCCTGGGGGAGCATCTCCTGAAGTTTCCCACAAACTGAGGAGCGTAGTGAT
>NW_025398266.1:0-7596 GCF_016433145.1 Gracilinanus agilis | reverse complement strand
ATATATATATCAAAAAAACTTTGCAAAAATTAAAAAAAATTTTTGCAAAAAAATCAAACTATAGAAATGATATTTTATTATAGTTATTATAATATAATTAATGTATATAATTAACATACATAATTAATATATTATATCATAATTTATATAATTATTATAATAGAATGCTTCCAAATATTTTGAACTTTATGAATGTGAAGAAGGCTACTTATATCACCAGAGATATTCAAATAGTTATTTGGCCATAAAAGGTGGAAGGATAGAACAAAGAGTCAGTTAGGTCCTTTCTGCAATTAACACTCTAGGATTCTGTGATTCTGTGATTCCGACCCAAGCTAATAATAGCTATCAATGTGAATGTAAGAATGAAAAAATTCTCTCTGGATTCCCAAAAAAGTGAAAATGCCAGTGAGTTTATAGTGTATGGTTCTAGCAATGTTCTCAACAGAGCACTGGCCATGTAAACTTGGGAAATTGGTCTTTATGTGATGAAAACAAAAACCTGTCCCAGTGGTAATAGAAAGAATAATAGCTCACATTTATATGGAGCTTTAAGGTTTAGGCTGAATATCTAAAAGTTACAAGTGAGTTCCAGAAGCTTTGGCAGCTCAATGAGGTGTAACTTTCAGTTTCCAATTCCAAAGTGAGGGAGGTAGAAGTATAGATTAGAAGGAAGTACTTACACCGAAACTGTTTTTTCATTCTGTTTTAATATGCCAGTCACATTCTGACTGTTTACACAATTATATTTAATTAATCATAGTCTCCTGTTTAGTGAAATAGCTTGATTGGTACATTAATTAAAGCATATTATCATAAAATGGAAAGGTCATTTTAAGTGAATAAAGTGGAGGGGTAGAGTAAGGGAGGAGTGAAAAAAAGTATGCCCTGTTGTCTTGGAGAAGAAAACAATCTTATTTTTCAAGAATTTGAATTGCATGTCTTTCAATTGTCTGCCATTATTTGTGTTTCATATTGATAGGAGACAGAAGGGTCCTCTTCTTGGGAAAGATTTATCTTCTATCTGTCTCTTCCTTTAAGTGAATGTTTTTTTTTGTTGTTTTTTACAATGAACACAAATTTTTATGGTTTTGAAATAATTTGGGTTGCTAAATTCAAATAAACTCAACTGTCTATATGGGTCAGTGAGGTTGTATTGTTATTTGTTTTGCCTGTAGGTGGAATGGTTCCTTAGCAAAATTATAAAGCAGGTCATCTCTCTATAATACTTTTTTATGTCCCTTTCTATGGATTTTTTTGTCATTGGTTTCTGGTCCTGAAGCTGATACAAATAGGGCCTATTGAGAGCCAACTAGTTATTAAGGTTTCTAAGCCATTAATTACTGCAGATGAGTTCTTTTAATAACAGTGTAATGTGTTGTACCTCCTATTTTATATAGTTATATTTAATTGTTATATTTTATTTTATTTTTATTTTTATTGATAAATGTCTAATTAGATATTTTCAGGTACCTTTTAGGAGATATGAGGGAGAAAGAAGACTAAAAAACTTTATGTGTGTCCTTATTCTGTTGCTCCCAACCAAAAGTATTTTTCACAATCTATTTCTTGGTCCTAAATTAGCCTTATAAGTCTCACAACTTTTCTCCCTCCTTTTCTCATTCCTTATTACAATCATATCTACTTGATTTTACATTAGTATACTGATGACCCACAAGGTACACAAAGATCCCAGATATCTAAAGATCTTTCCTACATTTATGGAGTTTGCTTCTGTATTTCTTTTCTTCCTATGTCCTTTCCTTTATTTGATCATTTTTTTCCCAAAGAGATTTTATCCTAGCTCCAAGCTATTCTACTGTTTATTCTTTATACTCTGACCCTAAATAAATTTTTGGTATCTTGCCTGTGTATTAACATGTTTTCATGAGTAAAGAGCTGTTCTTAGTGCCAGGAAGTTCTGCGTTCAAATCTTATTCCTAATTCATCCTGGTCCTGTGACTCTGGACAATTCACTTTACCCTCTTGGTGCCCTAGACATCTCTCTAAGATTATTCATTATAGTGAAGAAACCAGCATGTACTGTTAGAGGGAATGTGTTCATTTGGAAGCTCCCTATATGAACAAATTCATAGCTCCAGTCTTTGTCTTTATCCACAAAGGTTATTAGGTCAATCAAAAGTAAATGAGTACTTATTAATTGCTTAAGAAGTGATAAGCATTAGGGATACAAATAAGAAAAAGGCAATTCTTTCCCATCTTTTTTTAATTCATTTTTTTTATTTTTTTAGGAAATTTTTCCATGATTACATGGTTCATTTTTTTTCTCTCCCTCCTACACCTCTCTCCCCCCCCATAGCCAACATGCATTTCCACTGGGTTTTACGTGTGTCATTGATCAAGACATTTCCAAATTGATGGTGCACTGAGGTGGTCGTTTAGAGTCTACACCCCAAATCATGTCTGCATCAACCCATTTGTTCAAGCGGTTATTTTTCTTCTGCGTTTCTACTCCCAAAGTTCTTCCTCTGGATGTGGATATCATTCTTTCTCATAAGTCCATCAGAATTGTCCTGGATCCTTGCATTGTTGCTAATGGAGAAGTCCGTTATGTTTGATTGTACCACAGTGTATCCGTCTCTGTGTATAATGTTCTCCCAGTTCTGCTTTTTTCACTCTGCATCAATTCCTGGAGGTCATTCCAGTTCACATGTAATTCTTCCAGTTCATTATTCCTTTCAGCTCAATAGTATTCCATCACCAGCATATACCACAATCTGTTCAGCCATTCCACAATTGAAGGGCATACCCTCATTTTCCAGTATTTTTGCCACTACAAAGAGTACGGCTATAAATTATTTTTGTACAAGTCTTTTCCCCTATGATCTCTTTGGGGGGTCTAAACTAGCAGTGGTATGGCTGGATCAAAGGGCAGGCAGTCTTTTAAAGCCCTTTGAGCATAGTTCTAAATTGCCATCCAGAATGGTTGGATCAATTCAAAATTCCACCAGCAATGTATTAGTATCCAAATTTTGCCACATCCCCTCCAACATATATTATTTTTGTTATGACACTGTTGAATGACTGATAAATGAGTGGATGCTGCTGCAGGGATACAGCTGGGATATGTACCCCTCACTCCCTGATGGTATTGGGAGTTGAAGCTGAGTGGCTAAGGAAATCCCTAAGTGCCACCCTTGAGTTGTGAAGGTGAACACTCAGGACCCCTTAGGTGAATCAAGATGAAGCAGCTGCACCCAACTCCACTATAACAGTTTCCCAGGACTAAGTTAATTAATGAATAGGTTGTGGTTTGTATTCACAGTTCTTCTATCCACTTGTCCTGGCCTATAATACAAATAACACTAAATTGCCTGTGGCTTAATTTAAGATTGAATAATCCCTCTTCCTTCAGATATCTAAGGTTATGATGATAAACCTTAGGATAAGAATGATATCCACCTATGTTAGTTTCAGGGTTTAATGATAACAATTTAGGGAAAGGCAAACAGGGAACTGAAAGTAAGAGGTACAAAGTAAAACTTGGCTAACGCTATAGATGACTGGTTGTTATTAGCTTGAAGGTAACAGGAATTGAGAATAGCAGTTTAGATGTTTATCTTCTCCTCTTGCAGCCTGGCCAAGCCAGGCTATAACCTGAACCAGGCTGTTGGATAGTGTTAGATGGTGCTTCTTCTTAGATGATAAATGATTAGGGTATACAGTATTGCTTCATACAGGATTGGAATTAAGTTAATTAGTCAGTAATGGCTGCTGATAACCTGAATTCATTTGGCCTACCCAACCACGACCTCCCTCTGAAATTCTTTCTCCAGAATGAGCCCTGTCTTCCCATCTCCAGCTCCTTAAATACCCTCTCCAGTAACTGCTTTTTCATTCCTGGCTCATGCCATCCTTTGGTTCATTCCAAATTCCAAACCTCTATATGCCAATCATTCTGCCCTCCATTTTGCAGAGCAGAAATGATATTACACTTTTCTTTGTTAGCTAATCTGCTATGTGTGAGGTGGTACCTCAGAGTTGTTTTGATTTGCATTTCTCTAATTATAAGAGATTTAGAATACTTTTTCATGTGCTTATTAATAGTTTTGATTTCTTTATCTGAAAATTGCCTATTCATGTCCCTTGCCCATTTATCAATTGGGGAATGGCTTGATTTTTTGATACAATTGATTTAAATCCTTGTATATTTAAGTAATTGGACCCATGTCAGAGCTTTTTGTTATAAAGATTTTTTCCAATTTGTTGCTTCCCTTCTAATTTTGGTTGCATTTATTTTGTTTGTACAAAACCTTTTTTAATTTAATGTAATCAAAATTATTTATTTTACATTTTGTAATTTTTCCTAACTCTTGCTTGGTTTTAAATTCTTTCTTTTCCCAGAGATCTGACAAGTATACTGTTCTGTGCTTGCCTAATTTACTTATAGTTTCCTTCTTTATATTCATGTCATTCACCCATTCTGAATTTATCATGGTGTTGGGGCGTGAGATGTTGATCTACAACCAATCCCTTCCATGCTGTTTTCCAATTTTCCCAGCAGTTTTTGTCAAGTAGTGGATTTTTGTCCCCAAAGCTGAGCTTTTGGGGTTTATCATAGACTGTCTTGCTAAGGTCACTTACCCCAAGTCTATTCCACTGATCCTCCCTTCTGTCTCTTAGCCAGTACCATATTATTTTGATGACCACTGCTTTATAGTACAGTTTTATATCTGGTAATGCTAGGTGTAATGCAGGATTTATGCAAGATCTCTTGTATTTGCAAAATTACCTTAGGCAATCCTGTCAGTTAGGAGAATGGAACTTTGGCCCAGCAGGTGCCGGTCCCAAGACCTGACAGTTTGAGCTGGGACTATAAATACCCCTGCAGAACCAACCTGGGGGTTCTGATTTCCTTGACCTCACCCAGACACCAAGCTACCTCTGGACTTCCTTTGGGGACCCCAGGTTGAGGGAGGTGGATCATGTGTAGGAAATTAGATTAGGTCAGCCTAGCAACAGGGACACCCCTAAACCAAATCATCAACCTCATCTGTCTGGCTGGTGGATCACATAACATCAGGGCAGTGAAAATTATCCCTGGCTGAGGGGCTGGTTCACTAAGCCTGATCTTACCTTCTAGGTCCATTGCCAACACTGGCCAGTCACCCTTAGCAACAGCTTCTCCAGACCCTAAACCCTCTTTCCTCAGTTTTCCCTCCTGTGTTTAAATAAACCCTTTGCCTGAAAGTGTGAGTTTCTGTAGTTAATTATAACATTAACCTGGGCTAAGGGGCTGAGGAGAGGGGAAAATAGCACTCACTTGACTCCAAGGAAGTACTGACCAGGCATCCATTTTGTTCAAGAAGTGAGGGAGCTTCACTTCCTGTTGAGTACTGCTTTCCTCCGGCAGAGAGGTGCTCCTCACTTTCCACCTTAAAGGAGCCTACAGACAGCAGGGAGACTGACTGGGCATCACAGCTCAGGCAACACATCCCTGGAAGTCCCAAATCACCAGCTACAGAAGATACAAGCTCCCTGGCCAGGTGACTTCACTGTTACCACCAGCTCCCCTGTTATCAGTCACACTACCACCCCCACCCCTTATTACAAACTTCACCTTCCATCACAATTTTTTTCATTATTCCCCTTGATATTCTTGATCTTTTGTTCTTCCAAATGAACTTTGTTATAGTTTTTTTCTAATTCAGTAAAAAAGTTTCTTGGTAGTTTGATAGGTATAGCACTAAATAAGTAAATTAATTTGGGTAGGAAGGTCACTTTTATTATGTTAGTTCATCCTAGCAGGGTGAGTTTAAATGGAATTTCTCTTTCTAACTCTTGCCGCTGAGATGTGTTGGAAATGTATAGAAATGCTGATAATTTATGTACATTTATTTTGTATCCTGCTACATTGCTAAAGTTGTTGATTATTTCCACCAGCTTTTTAGTTGATTCTCTAGGATTTTTTAGGTAGACCATCATATCATCTGCAAAGAGTGATAGCTTTGTCTCCTTGTTGCCTATTTTAACACCTCCAATTTCTTTTTATTCTCTAATTGCTACTGCTTGTGTTTCTAGTACAATGTTAAATAATAGAGGTCATAATGAGCATCCTTATTTCACTCCTGATCTTATTTGGAATGTTACTAATTTATCCCTATTGCAGATGATGCTTGTTGATGGTTTTAGATATATACTGTTTATTATTTTTAAGAAAGGTCCTAGTCCTATACTTTCTAGTGTTTTCAATAGGAATGGGTGTTGTATTTTGTCAAAGGCTTTTTCAGCATCTATTGAGATAATCATGTGATTTTTTTTGGTTTGTTTGTTGACATGGTCAGTTATGTAAATAGTTTTCCTAATATTGAACCATCCTTTCATTCCTGGTATAAATCCCACCAGATCATAATGAATAACCCTTGTGATCACTTGCTGGAGTCTTTTTGCTAGTATTCTATTCAAGATTTTTGCATCTATGTTCTTTAAGGAGATTGGTCTATAGTTTTCTTTCTTTGTTTTTGGTCTACCTGGCTTTGGGATCAGTACTATATTTGTGTAGTAAAAGGAATTTGGTAGAACTCCTTCTTTACTTATTATGTCAAATAGTTGGTATAGTGTTGGAATTATTTGTTCTTTGAATGTTTGATAGAATTCACTTAAGAATCCATCTGGTCCTGGGGATCTTTTTCTTAGGGAGTTCTTTGATGGATTGTTCAATTTCTTTTTCTGATATGGGATTATTTAAGATTTCTTTTTCTTCTTTTGTTAATCTAGGCAATTCATATTTTTGTAAATATTAATTATATCACTTAGAATGCTATATTTTTTGCCATATAATTGGGCAAAATATTTTTTAGTGATTGACTTAATTTCCTCTTCATTAGAGTTGAGGTCTCCTTTGTCATCTTTGATACTGTTAATTTGGTTTTCTTCTTTCATTTTTTTATTAGATTCATGACTACTTTGTCAATTTTATTTGTTTTTTCAAAGTACCAGCTTCTAGTTTTATTTACTAATTCAATAGTTCTTTTACTTTCCAGTTTATTAATTTCTCCATTCATTTTTATGATTTCTAATTTAGTTTTCATCTGATGATTTTTAATTTGTTCTTTTTCTAGTTTTTTGATTTACATGCCCAATTCATTGATCTTTGCCCTCCCTAATTTGTTAATTTATGCCCTGAAAGATATAAATTTCCCAATGCTTACTGCTTTGGCTGCATCCCATAGGTTTTGATAAGAAGTCTCATCATTGTCATTCTCTTCTATGAAATTATTAATTGCATCTATGCATCTATGATTTGTTCTTTAACTAACTGATTTTGGAGAATCACATTATTTAATTTCCAATTAATTTTTGATTTGCCTATACATGTATCCTTATTAAATATTATTTTTATTGCATTATAATTTGAAAAGCTTGCATTCATTATTTCTGCTCTTTTGCATTTGTTTGCCATGTTTCTATGCTCTTGTACATGGTCTGTCTTTGTAAATGTACCATGTGCTACTGAAAAGAATGTGTATTCCTTTTTGTCCCTATTTATTTTTCTCCACATATCTATTACCTCTAATTTTTCTAGGATTTCATTCACCTCTCTTACCTCTTTCTTATATATTTTTTGGTTTGATT
>NW_025398265.1:0-2488 GCF_016433145.1 Gracilinanus agilis | reverse complement strand
TATAAAATATAATTAAATAAAATTTGCCTTCATCAATGAAACAAACTTTTGTGCATTATGCTGGACACTAGGAATAAAAAGAGAAAAATCAAAAGAGCCCTTGCTCTCAAGGAGCTTATATTCTAATAAGGGAGAGACAATATGGACATATCTATAAAACCAATGTGAGGCAAATTCAAGGTAACCTGAAGGGGGATGCACTCACAGTTGAGGTACTGGAAAAGGCCTCTTACAGAGGGTGGTGCTTTAGTGGAATCTTTTTTTTTTTTAATAAAACTCTTTCATTCTTTCTTGAAAAATGATAACAGGAATTAGTTACAAGGCAGAAAAGTGGTAAGGACTAGGCAATTGGAGTTAAGTGACTTACTTGCCCAAGGTCATAGTTAGGAAGTATTAGAGGCCAGATTTGAACCCAGGATCTCCTGTCTCTAGGCCTGACTCTCTATCCACTAAGTCATCTATGTAAGGGGAAAAAGAATAAAGATTGGACTAAATTTATGAGAAATGTGGTTGTTGTAATTATCACTCAAGTCAGAATGATTCTTTAACAATTTATTTATAAAATAGAGGGAAAGAGTAAAAGTACGGAAATCAGAGAGAGAAGATAATTGCTCTGGCCTGGTCTGAACCAGGCAGGGCTTCAGAAAAGGGGGCCCAGAGGTAAATTACACAAGGGTTTTAGCCACAAGGCCTCCTCCAAGACGAGGGACCTCTCCAGAGACTAATAACTCTCAGAAAAAAACTAGGAAAAGAGTCAATCTTTTTCACTCACTCACGTGATAGTTTTAAGGGAAAAATCAAAGAGCAGTCTGAGGTCCTAAGCTGGAGTTCCTTCAAGTTCAAGTTGAAGGCAAAAGACCTGATTACAGGAAGTTCTTGCCACTTTTAAAGACCGTTCCTCTAGTCACTTCCTGTGCCTTCCTTCCACTTTACGTGGACTAATTACAGATAAAGCTTTGCTTAGGACTGCCCAGGGGGCAGTCAGCCAATTCCGATTCATCACCCACTATCGCACATGTGGGCCACAGATCTCCCCATACTTAAGGATAAGTGGGGTATATACACTTCTTGTGATTAAATCTAAAAATGGGCAGGGGAGAGTTAATCCCATCTTCACATCTAGCTGTCCCTACTTTAGCTGAATCTTTAAGGAAACCAAGGATTCTAAAAAGTGGAAATGAGGAGGAAAGGTATTTTAGGCATGAAGAAGACCCTGTACAAAGGCACAGAGATAGGAATTGAAGTGTCTTATGTGAGTAACACCTAATAACAACAATATCTATACCACAGGGTATTAAGAGGACATATGTACAGTGTGTACAAACCTTAAAGTGCTATGTAAATGCTAGCTACTATTAGTAGTATTTTCCAGGAAACATACAACACACACACAAATATATGATGACTAAACAAAAATATATATAATGCATTATATATATGTACATATATACACACACATATATACTATGCATGTAGCAGGTGGAAGAGAGATGTTGTGGTATTGAGAGAGCTTGTGCCAAACAAATCCAAGCAGATTAAAAAGATCCCAGAGTGGTGAGTGAGGAAACAGACATGGTGATGACAGGAAATGACTCTGTTTCTTAGAATCATTAGCTTGAAGGCAAATGGCAAAAAAGACAACACACACACACACACACACACAACAGAGACAGAGATAGGTTGAGGTGAAACAGAAAGAGAAAAAAGAGTGATGGAAAGAGGCAGAGAGAGGGAGAGAGAAAAAAAGACAGAGAGAGACAGAGACAGAGAAAGACAGACAGAGAGAAGAGAGAGATAGAGAGATATTGAAAGGCAGGCAGACAGAGAGACAGAGACAGGGACAGAGAGAGAAGTAGGTGGAGGAAAACAAGTGAGTGATGGAAGGTTTTGGACAGTGGCACTGGCTATTATGTCAGTACCTAAATCTACCAAAAACTAGGTTCTATGAGAGCCTAGGCTGTGCCAGTCAGTTGTTGTAATGGATAATGATGGGAAAGAGAGGAAGAGAATAAGCATTTATATAGTATCTACTATGTGTCAAGCACTGTGCTAAGCACTTTCTACAAATATTATTTCATTCAGCCCCCAATGACCTTGAAAAGTAGATGCTATCACCTCCATTTTACAATTGAGGAAACTGAGGAAACATAGGTTAAGTGACTTGTCAGGGTGACATAGCAAGTGTTGCAAATAAAATTAATATAGAAGGATATATTTTAAAATGTTAGGGTTTTATTGTAATCCATATTGGTAATTAAGCCACGTGCCTGATAAGATCTAATTCAAATGCCTTTCCCCTTGGCTGCTTCCTAGGAAAGAGAGAGCGCCCTAATCAAGTTCTGAGTCTTTATACTGCTGTCTACGTAATCACACTTCCTGCCACCTGTTACATAAGAAGAATCATTGGAAATGTAGTTTTCAAGTCCCCTAAACTTCCACAGGAAGTTTATATCATGGATCTCAATATTAAGACCCCCAAATTTCCAAT
>NW_025398264.1:0-9112 GCF_016433145.1 Gracilinanus agilis | reverse complement strand
GGAAAGGGAGGGAAAGGGAGGGAAAGGGAGGGGAGGGAAGGAAAGGAATCTCTGCCCTAAAGGAGTTTACATTTTAAGGGAGGGGGGAGATAATTGAACAACCTTCTGAAAAGATACTTCTACCTGCACTGGTGAGGAATTCCCTATTACCTGCATTAACTAGCTATCCTTAAATTCTCTATACTTGACGATCCCTTCCCTAGTAACACACATACACATACATACAAACATATCCATACAACACATACACAAGTATATATAAAACGTGTGTATGGATGTATATGCAAACACACAGACACAGACACAGACACAGACACACACACAGACACACACACAGACACAGACACACAGACACAGACACACACACACAGACACACACACACACACACATATATATATATATATATATACACAGTTGTTTTCCACATTAGAATATAAACTCCCATAGGGCAGAGAATCTCATTTTGCCACACATTTGTAACCAGGTCCTATAATAGTGTAGTCCTTAAATAAGTTCTTTTCTGACTTGGGGTGCTCCTGCCATGGTGGGATCATCTCAGCACTAGAATCAGCTGCCCGACTTTTGCAGGCTCCAAAATTCTTTTTTATCTACTCACCCAGAAGTATTGAAGACCCCTGGGAAATAATTCACGCTAAGCAAACTCCCAAGAGAATAATTCCTAAAGCAATAAGCGAAGCTATGGAGGGAGAGAGAGGGTGGTGTAGTGGAGAGATCCAAGAGAACTAGAGCTTTGGGATCTGAGCAAAATGGGCTTTAGGTTCTGCCTCTGACTCATACTAACTGAATGGCTTGCTTAACCTCTCTCTCAGTGCCCCCTTCCCCCCCCCCCCCCCATAAATGTCACTGGTCTTCAAAAACAAAGAACAAGCAACAAGATAAATCTTTAAGATTGTGGTCAGGCACACCCTTCATCCAGGATCTGGACTTTATCTAGAACCTGCTTTTTGCTTCCATGGTGAAAATCTATCTCAGAGGAGGGAGTTTCCCATATCCGGAATTCCCAGTATGGATGAGATCATGGTTCAGGATGAAAAATGCAGATCACTGACACTGGGCCTGCTAGATAGGTAGGTCTACCCAGGGAAAAGAAATCATAAAAGAGAAATTTCCTATACAAATAGCCAAAAGTCCTGTTAATACTAATTCTAAAGTCTTTCTCCAAACTCTCACTTCTCTTTATTCTCTCCACTGCCAGTGTAGACAGAACCCCATTTCCAAAAGCCTACACTACTACAGGAGCTTCTTAAACATTCTCTTTAATTTCTAATTCATCTTTCACAAGGCAGTCAAATTAATCTTCCTTAGGGCATATCTGATCACGTTACTCTTCTACTAGATACAAAAAGTTTTTCTCTTTTTCTTTAATAACTCACATCATTTCTTTTAATTTTTAAAATTGTTTTCTTCTTGAAGAATTTTTTTTCTGAACTTAATCACCAAAAAAAAGCATTTCACAATGAAGAGGTTTTTATATGAAATCATGAATCTCTGTTTCTTTAATTTAAAAAATATATAATACATTCTTCATGTCACTTTTGTACCTTTTTATTAAACCGTTACCTTCTGCCTTAGAATCAATCCTTAGGCAGAAGAGCAGTAAAAGGCTAGGCAATGGGGGTTAAGTGACTGGCTCGCAGTCATGCAGCTAAGGAAGTGTCTAAGGCAGGGGTCAGCAACCTTTTTGGTCATGAGAGCCATAAACGCCACATTTTTTAAAATGTAATTCCGTGAGAGCCGTACAGTGCTCACAGTGCGCTCCTGTAACAGCGCCTGAAAAAAAATTGACTTTATAGCTCCTGCAGAAAGAGCCATATCTGGCCCTCAAAAGACCCCTGGTCTAAGGCTAGATTTGAACCTATCTCTAGAGCTGGTTCTTGATCCACTAAACCACCTCAGCTGCCCCCTAGATGTCCCTTTTGTAGGAAGTGTGCTCTGCTCAGCTCTTGCTTCACTCTCCTAGAGTGTGGCTGGCTACATCTCTTCCTCAGGGTTCTCCTGTGAGAGACTGGAGCATTTTTCTAGGCAAGATAAACCTATGGTCTCCTCCAGGTGGTATTATTATCCCTCCTTTACAGGTGGGGAAACTGAGGCAGAGAGTGGTTCAGAGATTTGTCAAGGGTCACAGAGCTATTAAGTGTCTAAGACTGGATTTGACTCTTAGGCTATCCATTGTGCCACCTAGCTGCTGGACTTGTACTCAGGCAAGACTTGACTTCAAATCTTGCTTTTGCCACTACTTGTGTAACTGCTGGCAAATAACTTAGCCTTTCTGACCCTTGCTTTCCTTATTGTAAAATGAGGGTGTTGGCTAAATAGATTTTAAGGTCGATATTTCTCTCTGAAACAAACTTTTTATGATTTCAGCTCTTTCCAGGCTTGCTGCAGGTCTAGGTCCATAGAAATACTTCTGTGACCTCTTGGGCAAAGAATAGAATTATGGGGAAAGCCTTAGTTGTTCCTGAATGGGGGACCCCTTATTATTATACTTTTAGAAGGCTATTTCTCTTTGAAGACCCTTCCATCCAAGTTCAACCAATGCTGCTTTGAACCAGCTTTCTCCCTTTGTACAAAATAAAGTTTCTGACCTACTCTCTTCATCTGAATCTGTCAACCCTGCTATCAATGTTCTTCCAAGCTAAGCAATTGATTACAAGTCTGGTATTTCCTGGGAAACATTTGAATTTTTTCCCATTTTTATTTATTATTATTTATTAAATTATTTCCATTTCAAACTGGGAACAATTTGAAGTTCAATTGAGTTAATCAAATATTTATTGATCACAGCTAAGGATAAGGCATGATCTTAGACACCAGGGATACAGAGGGAAAAAGAAAAGAACAGTCCTCGCCTCCAAAGTTGAGTACTAGTTCCGTACAAGGGGCAATTGAGTGGCTCAATGGATAGAGAAAGGTCTAGAGAAAGTGGGTTCTGTGTTCAAATGTGACCTCAGACACTTCCTAGCTATGTGACTCTGGTCATTTAGCCACGTTGCATAGCCCTTACAGTTCTTCTGCTTTGGGATTAATAACCAGAATCAATTGCAGGAGGGAATTCTGGGAATGAAATCACAGGTCTTGACCCCAAATAAATGAGTTGTTTTCAGCATCAAACAATTTAATAAAGCAACTATAAAAGGAGCTTCACAAATGCTCTTTCCCTTCCCCACTAAATCATGTTCTTGATGTCTGTAGCCATTCTGCAGAGAGTCACCTTCCTCACTCAGGACAGGAAGGGGGCCAAAATGGAACACAAGTGAAGCCTTTAAAAAGACCCATAAGAACTTGCTCAATCTTTGGCTAAAGAATGCTATTAGACAACGAGAAGATTGCAAGAAGGCCGTAAGGAGGGAGGGGAAAGAAAATTGCCTGACAATCTCTGATGAAATAATCAAAGTCCTATCTAAGGGCAAAGAGATAGAAGTGGCCTCTCTGCCTGCATTTCAGCACTAGAAGACTCTGAATTTCCAGTTAACCATTGGTCTGAAGAGTATTCCCAGAAACTAAAAAATGAAAAGAACTTCCTCTCTCCTCTGCAACCTGCTGGTTGAACCAAAGGCTTGCAGAAGGACCCTAGCAATTATTAAGTGCCTACTATGTGTCAGGGACAGCTAGGTGGCACCGTAGGTAGAGTATTGGGTCTGGAGTCAGTAAGACCTAAATTCGAATTTGACTTTAGAAGTTTGCTAGCCATGGCAAGTTACTTAACTCTGTTTGCCTCAGTTTCCTTATCTGTAAAATGAACTGCAGAACTCATATAACCTATAGCAGATGATTTACCACCCCAGAAAGTAGAGAAAAGGTAGGTGGGAGAGGATCTGAATTGCAAAACATCAGAAAACAATTGTCCAAAATTGTCTCTATATGTAATTGGAAAAAGGAAATTCTGGGGGCAGCTGGGTATCTCAGTGGATTGAGAGCCAGGCCTAGAGACAGGATCCCGTCCTAGGTTCAAATCTGACCTCAGACACTTCCCAGCTGTGTGACCCTGGGCAAGTCACTTAACCCCCATTGCCTATCCCTTACCACTCTTCTACCTTGGAACCAATACACAGTATTGATTCTAAGGCAGAAGGTAAGGGTTTAAAAAAAGAAAAACAAAATTCAATTAAAAAAGAGAAAAAAAGGGGGCAGCTGGGTAGCTCAGTGGAGTGAGAGTCAGGCCTAGAGACAGGAGGTCCTAGGTTCAAACCCGGCCTCAGCCACTTCCCAGCTGTGTGACCCTGGGCAAGTCACTTGACCCCCATTGCCCACCCTTACCAATCTTCCACCTATGAGACAATACACCGAAGTACAAGGGTTTAAAAAAAAAAAAGAGAGAGAAAAAAATGAGCTGGAGAAGAGAAATGGCAAACCATTCCAGTATCTTTGCCAAGAAAATCCTAAAAGATGTCAGGAAGAGTCAGACACAACTAAAACGACAACCTCTAACTTCAAATCCAAACTGCTTCTCCAATGGTTCCCCCTTCCTCCTCATTAATTACTACATAATACAAAAGCCACAGTTAGTGAAGGAAGCAAAGAAGAGATAGTTGGACTCAATAAAAGAATACAATGCCTGGGATTCCGATAGCAGCTTTATGGTACCTCTCAGCAGCAGCACAAAGCATTATCACTGGCATCTTCGGGGACAACAGATAATTTCCTGAGTCAGACCTCTTCCACTTCCCTCTGTACTTGGTTTAGACCCTTATCAATTTTTACTCTCACTCTAGTTATTTATTAAATGGTTATACGTTCATAAATAATTATGAGACACGTGTATTCGACACAAAACACCATGCTGTGTCAGATGTGACAGGGAGGGTCATTGCAATAGGAGGAATCATGGAAGGCTTCCTAGGAGAGGTGGGGGCTTAACTTGAATTTTACAAAATGGTTGGAATTCAACAACCAAAGAAAGGGAAAGGAGGGTATTCCAAGCATAGGGAATGGTGTGAGCAAACACATGGAGAAGAGAAAGCACAAATATGTTTAAGGGCAAGAGAAGGCTGGAAAGATAGGATGGTGCCAGGTTATAGGAGGCATCAAATTCCCAGTTAATGGTTTGAACTTTACTCAGGAGATAGAAGGCTCATTCTCGAGGCTGGCCATGTGATGGAGAGCTCTCTTATTTGTCCATAGCAATCCATGAAATGAAAAAAAACCCAACATCTGATTCTGTGGTGATAGAAATGGAGGCAGAGAAAATAAACAAATAAAGAAGCAAATAAATAAATAAAAAGAAATGGAGGCAGGGGGTACTACTGAGAGTCACACCTTTTTAGATGTTGTTCATATTGGGGGGAGCAGGGTTTAATTTTTTAGTTTTAGATGTTGTTTATAGACAAACACAATCCTAATTGTCAGTGTTCTAAGTCTAAGATGTAAGTGACCAGTGAGTGGTCATACCACCAGAGGGCACGAACCCATTCCATAGTGTTACTCTCATCATAAATTAAGCCAGAATTCAGCAAAAAAAAAGTCACTGCTAATTGGAAGGTTAGCTCCTGTGTTCACCTTGAAGAGGCAAATAAAGGAGCTGGCAGGGTTGACATTATTATGCACCAAAAAGGCAACAAGAAACATCATTTCCTGGCACACAAGGTCATTCTATAGCGTGATGCCGATGGCAAATGTTTGCCAAAAGACCATCATGAATGAGAGCCAGGCCTAGAGACAGGAGGTCCTAGGTTCAAATCTGGTCTCAGACACTTCCCAGCTGTGTGACCCTGGGCAAGTCACTTGACCCCCATTGCCTAGCCCTTACCACTCTTCTGCTTTGGAGCCAATACACAGTATTGACTCCAAGACAGAAGGTGAGGGTTAAAAAAAAAAAAAAAAAGACCATCATGAAGGTAGTTATAGTATATATGCCATCATCTGTTGTGGAGGAGGGAGAAGAATTCCTCAGAGCCCTTGACAAAACCTTCCAAACTAAATTAACATGTGGTTTAATATTGGGTGATTTCCATGCAAATGTGGGCACAAGAATGGAGCGCAAAAACAATGTTGGAAAATATCATTCAGGGAGCAGCTAGGTGGCTCAGTGGATTGAGGGCCAGACTTAGAGATGGGAGGTCCTAGATTCAAATCGGGACTCAGACACTTCCTAGCTATATGACCCCAGGCAAGCCACTTAACCTCCACTGCCTAGCCCTTACTGCTCTTTTGCCTTAGAACCAATACACAATATTAATTATAAGACAAAAGGTAAAGGTTTAAAAATTAATTTTTTAAAAAAAAAATATTGTTCAGGAATGAGAAATTGGAGACTTCTTAAAAACTATACAAAAGCCTCAGACCCATTTATTTGTAGGGAGACAATGAGATGTTCCACTAGCCAAAAAAAAGAGAGGACCAAAGCTGGAAGATTTTGATCCCGATAGATATACCTAATAAGGCTAGGTGGGTAAAGATCAATAGCCTTCAAAGTGAGAATGTGTTTTACTTGACTATGCATATTTGTTACAAGGGTTTTGTTGTTCTTTTTCCAGTGAAGGAGTAGAAGATGATATTTTTAACTGGTAAAAGTTAAATTTTTTATAAAGGTACAATGAACTTCCCTCTTAGGCTAAGCTTTTACTCTGTGTAAAATTCACTTGCAAAGTGAAAATCAGAGGTTGATCTTGTGAATTTCCAACCCTAAGTCAGATAGTTGTCTGGAACAAAGGCCTGGAATCTTAGAACCTGTTGTAAATATTAAAATGAGAAGAAACTTAGTCTAGACATGCTCTGTGAAAATTTTGACAGCTGACACAATGGATAAAGCTCTGAATCTAGAATTAGGAAGACCTGAGTTCAAATCCAGTCTCAGAAACTTACTAGCTGGATAGCCCTAAGAAAGTCACTTCACTTCTGCCTACCTCAGGTTGCTCAAATGTAAACTGGGAATAATAATTGTACCTACCTCAAAGTGTTGTTGAAAGGATCACATGAGGTGATATTTGTAAAGAGCTCTGTAAATCTTAAAGCACTGCATAAATGTTGACTATTACTATTGTTGTTGTTGACTAGATATGGTAACTGTGATAAGACTTGTCAGCCAGTCCTTATTAGAAGATGTTTTCCAGTCACTACATCCCAGTAGACTAGAGAGTCTAGAAGCTACCCAAGTCATCAAACATTTTATCTCCTTGCCACAGGGAAAGAAATAGCATCCAAGGTCATAAGCAACATAGAATATCATCTTGTTTATTGATCTTATGAAGGAGAATGGTGGAAGATTATGAGAAGTATTGCTTCATAAAATAGGAATAAGGAATGGAAAAGCAATTTTACAAAGAGGGTGGCAAGAGATCCAACTAAATCAGATCATTTCAAAGGCACTTAAGTATGAAATTGGAATGAATACAGACAAAAAAAAAGAAAATATCTGTGAAGATCGATAATACATTCCTTTCTTGATCAGTGACACCGAAGCCACCATAATTATATTCTCTTAAAAAATTAATTAGAGAGCAGCTGGGTGGCTCTGTGGATTAAGAGTCAGGCCTATCTGGAAGTCCTAGCTTCAAATCTGGCCTCAGACACTTCTTGGCTGTGTGACCCTGGGCAAATCGCTTAACCCCCATTGCCCAGCCTTTAACACTCTTCTGCCTTGGAACCAATACATAGTGTTGATTCTATGATTCTATTTATCTATGAAAGATAAATTTTTAAAAATTAATTAATTATTTAGGTACATGTAGAAATAATTTTTGACAATTGTTTTCTGACATTTGGGATTTGGATTCTCTCCCTCTCCTCCTTCCCCCATCCTCCACTCAGGCAGTAAATAGTCTGATATAAGTTATACCAATGCTTTAATGCAATACATATTTCTATAATGCTCATGTTACGATCCATGATTGTATTCTAATGCCAGAATCTCTGAAATGCATGAGGAAGTAGAAATGGCACCAAAGAAAATAAAAATTAGAAGAACTGAATTGGACCAAGTATACCCAAAGGAAGTCTTCTAGAGGAGACACAATTTTGAGGGTACTGAGTGGTTGTCAATTCTCAAATTATCTGAAAGAGGGGAGGATACCAGGTGCTTAGAAAAAAATTAGGACCCTTTATGACCCCAAAGGACAGTTATGAAAATATTCATAATTATTGACTTACTTTGTCATCTAGACATTTTTAATAAGAATAATCTATACACACATCAAGAATATCTTTGATGAAAACATGAGAAGGGAACAAACAAGCTTTCACAAGCTCTGTTCTACAAGATGCCAAATCTTTGTGATCTCACAATTATTTTTATCATCCCTTTACTTCCTCTTCCACCACTACCTTCTCTTCCCAACATTCACATTTTCTTCTTCCATGTATTTGATTTCTTTTTTCTTTCTTTTTTTTGCTTTGCCTTATTTGTTCATTTAAGTTATTGAATTTTAAAACTACTAAAAAAAAGACTGGATATAAATTTTTTTTATTTGCCCCCTATTGGCTCTCTTCCAACCAAGTTTCTCCCATGCCCATGTGAAAATCTTACGAGATTCCTTAAATCTGTGACAGTATAGATAGCTTTATATGATGTCCCCTTGAATATTAATACAAACTATAAAACAAGGGAAATATGCTCACCAAAGATGTCTGCCACTGTCATGGAAAATGTCCAAGGCAGAGGAGTCCAAAGAGAAGAGGGATTCCAGTGAGGATCTCTAGTTGCTGCTGTTTGTGGAAAACATTGTAATGACTGCAACAAGCCCTGGAATTTTACAGAGCTTGCTAAGTGTTACCTTTGGTCACTCAAAAGAGTCTGCTTTAACTATCCATATAGGAAAAACTAAGTAAATGAAGAATGCCTCTTGTCCAGACTATGATGTCAGTGAAATGGACAATCCAAAGAAATAATCCTTCAGTGCAGAAATCTTTCACAGACAGTGAAGATGGATTGTGAGCTGGGCCAGACTGCTTGCAGAAAATTATCCAGGAGGGCAGCTGGGTGGCTCAGTGAATTGAGAGCCAGGCCTAGAGACAGGATGTCCTAACTTCAAATCTGGCCTCCGACAGTCCCTAGCTGTATGACCCTGGGCAAGTCATTTAACTCCTATTGCCTAGTCCTTACCATTCTTCTGCCTTGCAAACAATACTTAGTATAGAAAGAAAGAAAGAAAGAAA
>NW_025398263.1:0-1126 GCF_016433145.1 Gracilinanus agilis | reverse complement strand
CCTTCCTTCCTTCCTTCCTTCCTTCCTTCCTTCCTTCCTTCCTGCCTGCCTGCCTGCCTGCCTGCCTGCCTGCCTCAAGTCTCTTCCCTCCATTCAGTCACCAAAATGTTTTTCCCAAGGTAGATCTGACTATGTCAACCCCTCCTCAATAAACTCCTGTGGCTCCTATGACTTTCTGCTTGGCATTCAAAGTCCTTTGGGACCAAACACCCTCCTCCCTTTCCAGGCTTCTCATACTTCACTCCTACCCGTGTCTTCTGTGGTCCAAGCCAGCTGCCCTTCTGGCTGCCCCTTCTCTAAGCTTGCCAGCAGCCTGCTGGTGGCTCCAGCATCACCCACCAGACCTCACCCAGGCTATGGAGCACTCCTAGGAGGAGGACGAGATGGCTGTAGGACAGCAGTGCTTGCTGGGCTGCCTTTGGACTCTCCAGGCGGCCCAGAAGCAGCCACCTTGGCCCTGGCTCGCCTCAACCTCCAGGAGGTTTTGGGGAGGGCCAGCTCCTACATCAGGGGCACAGCATCCTGCTGGCCGGCCATCGAGGCTGGACTGAGATGGATGGGGGGAGAGGGAGGAGGAGGAGGAGGAGGAGGAGGAGGAGGAGGAGGAAGAGGCCTGGCCCTGGGCTTTGGGGTGTTTGGGAGGCCTGGAGGCCTGGCCTTCTGGGGAGCAAGCCTGGGCTGAGCATGGCTCAGGAGGCAGCCTGCCCATACCAGGGCCTCTCTGGGCTTGTCCTCACCAGTGCCATCGAGGCAGACCCCAAGACTCTAAGGCTCTCCTCCAGGGAGGGAGGAAGGGAGAAAGGGAGGGAGGGAGGAGTCCCGTGATAGCCACTTTACTGATGGGAAGGAAGAGGCAGAGAGTTAGAGGCTGACACAGGACTTGAAGCTGCCTCCTGCCTGGAAGGTCTTCCCACCCTTTAGCTAAGGATCTTCTGACCACTCAGCAGTTGGCTGAACAGGGAAACACTGGCAGGCCTAGGATGCTGGCAGAACTCGGGCCAGGACCCTCCCGTGCCAAACAGATTCACTGGTTCCTCGTTATGGATAGGGCAGAGTCCCAGTCATTTAGCACTGCCTTCCCACTTCCCCCTTCTCCCTTCTCCTCTTTCCCCCTCCTCCCTCCCCT
>NW_025398262.1:0-3246 GCF_016433145.1 Gracilinanus agilis | reverse complement strand
TTACTTGAATATATGAGCTCCACTAAGAAAAGTATCTTGTAATAGATGGTAGTAAGAAAGAAAAAGAGAAAGTAGTATCAGAAAAATAACTGAGGGAACTGGGAAGAAGATTGGCCACTTGTATTGAAAACTTCAGAAAGGTCAAGACAGATGAGTATTGAGAAAATGTTATGAGATTTAGCACTTAGGAGATGCTTGATAATCTTAGAGAACGGTTTCAGTTAAGTCATGAGGTGGTAAGCCAGACTCAAAGGGCAGAGAAGTGAGTAAGGGAAGAAGAGTTGGAATGGACCATTTTTCCTACAAGTTTCCATATCTAAAGTAGGAGATGTATAGGAAAATACCTTCCTCTCTTAATTATTCTTAATTATATCTGCTCATCAGTCCATGTATGACTGATTTAGAATGGTGGTGGGGTGTGTGTGTGTGTGTTATTATTTATTCTGCTTTTCATCATGATGTAATTACCTTCCTTATCTCTTTTAATCAGATCAATTTTTGCTCTAGCTTTGTCTGAGTTCATTATTGCAATTCCTGCCTTCTTTTTCTCAGTTGCAACCCAGTAAATTCTGCCCCACCCTCTTATTTTAACCCTATGTATGTCTACCTTCCTCAAGTGTGTTTCTTGTAGTCAACATATGGTAGGGTTCTGTTTTTTAATTTATTCTGTTATCCACTTCCTTTTTATTGATGAGTTCACCCCATTCACATTCACAGTTATGATTACTGTCTGTGTATTCCCCTCTATTTTGACTTCCTCCTTTGATTCTGCCATTTCTCTTATCCTTCTTACCCTCCCCTCCAACTTTTCTGTTTTAGTCAGTCTCGCCCTTTTTCCTCTCCCTAATGTTACTCCACTTCCCATCCCTCCCCTCTTATTTATTCCTCTCTTGCCGTTTTAATGACTCTCCAACCTCTCCCTCCCTTTTATTGCTCCCCTCCCCACCAGTCCTTTTATTGCCCTTCTACTTCTCTATAGGGCACAATACAGTTCTCTGCCCCAATGGATCTGATAGTTCTTTCTTCTCTGAGTCAATTTCAATATACATAAGATTTCAGTATTACCTGTTGCGAACCTCTTTTCCCCTTCCATTGTATTGGTCTTCTCTCCCCTTCCTCCATGTGCTTCTTTATTAAATATATATTTACCCCATTTTATCTCTTTTCCCATTTCTCTTAGAATTATCCTCTTTTTTACCCCTAGTTTTTTATATATTTTTGACATATCATCCTATATAGTTTGCCACTGTACCTTCTCAGTATACTTCTTTTAGCTACTTTGATGATAATAACAATTTTAAGAGTTACCAATATTATCTTTTCTTATAGGAATACAAAGTATTTGAATTTATTGGATCCCTTATTTTTTTCCCCTTTCTTAATTACCTTTTGGTGATTCTCTTGAGTTCTGTCTTTGGGCATCAAATTTTCCATTTACATCAGGTATTTTTTAGGAATGCTTGGAAGTTTTCTATTTTATTAAATGACCATGCTTTCCCCTGCAAGAATATAGCCAATTTTGCTGGGTAGTTGATTCTTGGTTATAGACCCAGTTCCTTTGCTTTCCAGAATATCATATTCCATGTCTTCCAGTCCTTTAGTGTGCATGCATCCAGGTCCTGTGTTATCCTAACTCTGACTCCATGATGTCAGAATGGTTTCCTTTTAGCAGCTTTTAGTATCTTTTCCTTGATCTGAAAGTTCTTGAACTTTGCTGTAGCATTCGTGGGCATTGTCAATTGGGGATTTAATGCAGGAGGTGATCTGTGGATTCTTTCAATCTCTACCCTCTTGTTCAAGAATGTCAGGGCAGTTTTCTTGGATAATTTCCCGTAGAATGATGTTCAGGATTTTTCTTTGGTCATAATTTTCTGGTAGTCCAATAATTCTTAAATTGTCTCTCCTAGATCTGATTCCCAGGACTGTTGTTTTATCAATGAGGTGTTTCATATTTTCCTCAGTTTTTTTTCTTTTTTTTGATTTTGTTGTATAGACTCTTGCTGCCTTCTGAAATTATTTGTCTCTACTCATTGGATTATAATTTTAAAAGACTGAATTACATTCCTGGCTTTTTGATCATCCTTTTCCTTTTGGACTGTTTTTCTATGTAGATCATCTTTCACTTTCTTTGCCTCATTTTCAAGCTAGTCAATTCTGGCCTTTAAGAAACTATTTTCTTATTTTAGTTCATATGTCTCTGTTTCCAGATGATGTATTTTGCTTTTTTAGCCTCTCATAATTATTTTTTTTAATTGTGTTTTGAGTTCTTTCAAAGTCTGTGTTCAATTCACTGGAGTTCCTGAGTTTATGGTTGGTGTTCCTTTGTCCTCCTCTGTTCCATTTGTCCTTTGTTCATTTCCTGGATAGAAGCTTGCGATTGTAATTTCTTTTTTTCTTTTTCTGTTGTTCACTCATTTTTTTCCTTCCTTCCCCTCTGTCATTGGCTGTATTCTTGTTCCACTGTTTGTTTGCTGGATCTGTGGGTTTGAGCTAATCTGTCTGGAAGGGGCTTCTTCTCTACTCTGCTGAATACCTGGATTAGGCTGATGGAACTGGATTATTGTATGAATAAGCCCTGAGGCCAGATGTTTCCCAGCTGCCAGCAGAAGCTGAAGGTGTGGAGGCTGAAGGTAGTTACCTTCATCCTTTTCTCTTCCTTTTTGCCAGCTGTCTCTCTGCAGACTGCCCAGTAAGAGCCCTGAACTTCATGTGGTAATACCAAGGTACTCTGTCACAGTGCAGATTCTTACTGCAGGTCTCAGCACAATAGATAGGGAAGGGGTGTTGGAGATGGAGCTTTTCTGCCCTCTGATGGCTTCTTATCTGCACTACTACTAGACTGGTTTAAGCTGGCTGATCTGCAGAGCTGGATGTGCCCTGAGGCCAAAACCTCCAGAGACAGAGGTCCAAGATGTAGGAGTTGTGGTGCTCTCCTCTCTGCCCCTCTCCTCCAGCTACCTTCCTGATAGCTGTGGTCAGAGTTCTGAGCCTCAAGTAGCTGTGTAACAAGGCATTCCCTCCAGGCTGGAGCTCTTGCCCTGAGATTCTAGCAACTGCCCAAGTCTCAGTAGACTAGGTGGTAGAAGAGTCCTGGTACCTTCCTTCTTCTTTCTTTTCTTTAAACCCAAGAATTCAACCTTTTCTGTTGAATTCAGCAAGAGGGTCCCCCAGCTCTTTCCTGGTTTTGTATTTTATTTTGTGTTCCACTCCAAGTGCTTTGGTTTTCATTGGTGTTAAAGGATTTTC
>NW_025398261.1:0-3075 GCF_016433145.1 Gracilinanus agilis | reverse complement strand
CTTTCTTTCTTTCTTGTCTTTTGTCTTAGAATCAATACTTAGTATTGGTTCCTAGGCAGAAGAGCAGTAAGGTCTGGGGTGACTTGTCCAAGGTCACACAGCTAGGAAGTATTTGAGATCAGATTTGAACTCAGATCATTCTAACTACCGGCCGGCCTAGTGCTTTGTTCACTTTGCTTAATTGCCCCCACCCCAACCCTGGACCATTTTTACTGGCTATTCCCCAAGTGTAGAATTTTTTCCCTCCCCTTCTTCATTTCCTGGCCTTTCTTACTTCTTTCAAGTCCCAGTTAAAATCCTACCTTCCACAAGAAGCTTTTCCCAATCTCCCTTTATGGTAGTACTTTCCCTCTGTTGATTATTTCCATTTTGTCTCATATATAACTTCTTTGTACATGGTTTACATGCTATCTCTTCCATTAGACTGTGAGCTCCTTAAGGGCAGGGACAATCTTGACTTTCTTTGGATACTCAGGGATTAGCACAGTGCCTGGCAAATAGTAGGAGTTTAATAAATACTTGCTGGGGGAAGCTAGGTGACTCAGTAGATTGAGAGCCAGGCCAGAGATGGGAGGTCCTAGGTTCAAATCTGACCTCAGACACTTCCTAGCTATGACTCTGGGCAAGTCACTTAACCCCCATTGCCTAGCTCTTACCACTCTAAGGCCTTGGAACCAATACACAGTACTGGTCCTAAGACAGAAGGTAAGGCTTTAAAAAAATAATAAATCTTTGCTGGTTGATTGATAAGTGTCTAATAGCAATCAGGCCTTTACCAGACCTCATCGTTGACTTGTTTTCTTATGGTTACATTAATAAGATCATAGATTTTGAGCTGGATATTAAAGGCTATGTCCAAAGTCTTGATTTTTTCAGATAAGTTGGACATGACTGATTGGCAAGAAAATGGGGCACAGAAAGATGAAGAGACTTGCTCAGAGTTACTAAGCCAGTGTCTGAAGCAAGAATTGAGCTCGGGTCTCCCTAGCTCCAAGTCTGGCACTCTATTTACCATGCCACCTTCATTTGGTGGCCCAACCAATTTCCTCCAGTTTCTCCTTTCTATAGTTTTTTCTACATAGTTTTTTTTTTGCATGTTATAGAATATTTTTTGTCTTTCTTTGACTCCAGCACTTAGCTCCATGCATGACACATAGTAGGTATTTAATAAATGCTATTTGACTGACAAAACAATGAATTTGGGGGACCTGAGGCTACCATCTGGTGCTCTCTTAGTCTTATGGATTTCCTAGTTTCTTAATGATCTATTATGCCTTGGGGTAGCTTTCCATCACTTATCTTATGTAGATTTTAAAATTAATATTCAACATCTCCAAAGTATAATATTTATAAAGGTTTATTAATATTTAACTAGAGAGCTAGAGAAAATGGGGAGCGCTCACCAAATCCCACTCATGTGGAAGAGAGAGTGAGAGAGGCATCACCCAAAACTTAAAATACAATAACGTAAAGGAAACAAATAGGGAAAAAAGGGATGAGGGGAGAATTTGGGGAGATGAAATCCAAAGGATATAAAATTTCCACTTATACACTTATCTCATGCATTCCAGGGACTCTGCGATTGTATAACAGGTCTCGACTGAACTTCCAAACAATGAATTTGACCATCAGGTCATTGTTTATTCATCAATTTTTTTTTTTTAGAATATATGTTGAATCTATTTCTTACTCGTGATAAATTTCTATTCTATTCCCTAAATTACTTCATTACAGTCGGACCTCCTCAACTACTCTTATCAAGCACATGACATACTGGTTATGGATCTCCAGGTGTCTTCTATCCTCTCACACTCCAAAATGCAAGTTAAAAGGTGGCTGAAGTTCTTTTCTAAACAAACAAATATGGGGTAAAATGCTACATCATCGTTCCTGGTGGCATGATAAACACATACCAGAAATGGACTGTGCTGCTTCACAGGGGCTTCTGGGCTTTGTCTGACTGTTTCTAGGATATTTATTTAAACAAGGTGCGATTGAAGCATTCTGCCTGGGGACCCCACTGGGTGTAGTAAAGATTTCTCAAGACTTTCCAATTCTTGCCAGGTCAGATACGTCCCTGAGTAACCTGCTTTCATAATCCTGACCCTGACTGGACTAGATCCTGGAAAGGAAGTTATAAATAGAGAAATATTTCTCCCACAACACCATCCACCTCGCAAACCCTCTAGTTCCTAGTTCTTAGGAAATTAATCCAGCGCCATCAAAAAATTGATCTCGTTCTTCAGATCCCTTCCTAAAGACGTGAAGTCTAGGCACCCCTTTGCCAAAGACTATCCATGATCCCTAGGCAGCCTGCTTCCATTGACAGTACCTTCTAGAGAACAGCCTTGGCTTAAGTCTCATGTTATTATCTATGTCAGCTGAATAACCCACCTACCAAACAACCAGGGAAGGAGAAGGGCAGCCTGTACTACAGGCTGACTATGGAGAGAAATGTGGCTCCTGATTGACAGGCAGAAGATGAAGCTCCAAGCTGTGGACCGGCAGAAGGACAGTCTTTGATGGGAGACACATGGACAAAGGACACTCCAGGGAGGGAAGAGAAAAAGACTTTGGAAGCCATAAACGTACAGGAGAAGCCGGCTCTTCCCTTCGTCCCTGGTTTTTAGCCTGCCTTCTTGAAGCCTTGAGAGAGCCAACTTCCCCTTTGGGTTAGGTCAGGAATCTGTAGAGATTCCTGGTTTGAGCGGAGATCTTATTTCACTCTCAGCTGAAGGGCTCATTTACTCAGAAAAAGAAAAACCTGGTCTTCTGTCTTAAAATTAATACTGAGTATCACGTTCCAAAGCAGAAGAGTTTTACGGGCTAGGCAATGAGGGTTAAGAGACATGCCCAGGATCCACAGCCATCCTGGACAGCTCACTCAACCTCCATTGCCTAGCCCTTAAACTAAGTGGCTAAGGCCACATTTGAATTCAGGTCCTCCTAACTTCAGACCTAGCTCACTATCCACTGAGACACCTATATAGGTACGTATATATGCAACATACACACACATTTGGACAACCCAAACAGATTTACATGGCTCTTTAAATATATATATATAATATACAT
>NW_025398260.1:0-7049 GCF_016433145.1 Gracilinanus agilis | reverse complement strand
TCCTTCCTTCCTTCCTTCCTTCCTTCCTTCCTTCCTTCCTTCCTTTCTTCCTTCCTTTTCTCTTTCCTTCTTTCTTTTTCTTCCTTCCTTTCTCATTTATCTATCTACCTCATAAACATTTTTAAGTACCTGCTATATGCCAGGCTCTGTACCAGATGCTGGGATCTCTCTGGGACCGTCTCAGTGCACTGCTCTGTGGAGGTAGAAGAATGGATGAATGGAGTTCTGTGGTTGTGAAAGCAGAAACTTGATGCTGAGCCACTTGTTGGTAATTAGTGTCTGTACGTGAAGCCCAAGAGGCTTCCTTTCAGGGCTGAGCAAGCCTTCTCCACCACTCACTGAAAGCAGGTGGCCTAGGGAAGCTGTCTAGCCAATTGCACTCAGCATAGCCCCAAGTTCCTGCCCAACAGATGGACCTGGAAAGAGGTAGCACTGGCCTCATATATATTGGTCACAGTCAGCAAGGATTGGACCCACCACTTTCTCTCTTATTGGTCTGGAGAAGGTTGCCAGGGATAGGGCTGGAAAATATCTAGCTGAGAAGTGGGGGGGGGGGTTGGGGAAGGAGGCTCAAAGGGAGTCTTCTGACCCTCTGAGTCCTGGAATATTGGTAGTGGGCAGAGGCTCCAGGGGGCCAATGAATTTGGCCCCATTCCTATCCCACAGCAAAAAGGTGACCTTTCCTCTGCCAACTAAGGGGCATCCCAGGCCCTCAGGGCTATTCCTGGAAGGCAGTTGGGTAAAAGTAGGTGGGCAGCATGCCAGTGTTCTAGGCTAGAGCCATTTTTGCTCTGTAAATAAATACCATGAGTACACTGATCACCACAGCCTGTCCCTTCCTCCTCTCCTTTCACCTTCACCATCCCCTTCTCAGGGGTGAGGGCCTGGAGTATCCCTCCATCCATGAGAAAAAGGTTTTCCAGATGCTAAGTGAGGGTAGGAGACTGTCTTGGACACTTTTGATTATGGGGGAGCCTGAGCCTCTAAAGACTGTCTAGTCCTCTGGCACTGATAATAGATGTGGACTGCTTTGCAATCTTTCAAATGCTATATTAATACCATCATCATCATCACCATCATCATCTTACCTTTCAATAAAGGTTCTTTTGAATCAGGGGGATTTCAGCATCCCTCACCCTGGGGAAATTGAGGCTAGATCATGGAGGTCAGGACTGCCCAGAACAAAGAGTTTAGGATAGGGAGCATATCCTGGGAGTGGGATGTGGTGGGATAAGGCCTTTGTTTGGCAGATATCTGATAAAAACAGGAGATGCTACAGGAAGGTTTCAGGTCTAATCAAACTATTAAACAGAGCTGTGTATCAAGCAGAAACAAGAAATGGGTTTGGCACAATGGATAGTTCAATGAACTTCAGAAAGAGCTGAGTTCAATCCTTCCTCAGACTAGGCAGGCCACTTAACCTCTGTGCCTCAGATCCCCTCATCTGTAAAATGATGGGGGTTGGAATCATTGACTTCTAAGGTTCCTGCGAGCTAAGGCCCTTTGATGAAGGATGATCAGTTGGTGGCAGATGAAGGCATATGCATACATCCCACCATATATACCCCACTTAATTACCTCATAATGAAGGTAATAATAATATTATTCTTACTTAAAGGCAGGGGGCTGGATATGAGTAGTACAGTAGAATTCACACTATATTTGGAGTTGAAGAATCTGTTTTCAAATCCAACCAATGATACCTCTAGTGTTATATTGGACAGATTCCTGGACCCAACAGGTGCAAAAGCCCTTCTGGTTCCATATTTACGGTCGTATTTTTTAAAATCCTTCCCTTCCATCTTAGAATCAATACTGTGTATGGGTTCCAAGGCAGAAGAATGGTAAGGGTAGGCAATGGGGGTCAAGTGACTTGCCCAGGGTCACATAGCTGGGAAGTGTTTGAGGCCAGATTTGAATCTAAGACCTCCCATCTCTAGCCCTGGCTCTCAATCCACTGAGCTACCCAGCTGCCCAGGTTGTGTGTGATTTTGAAATTCTACTTACTGAAACCACCAAGAATTGCACACTTGTAAGATGTGTTCCTTGAAGCTCATGATTCCCATTTTCACATGGCAGCGGGAGCAACAGATTCTGCCAGGTGAGCTCGAGTATGGGGCCCAACCTGCCTGTCTTTTATGCTCTCAATTTTCTTTACTGGGTAGGTGAGCAAGCATTGCTCCTGAAGATGACCGGTCCTGACTTTGAGGGAACATTGGGAGTCCATTGAGTGGACGGGAGAAGTTTCTTCATTAAAGAAGACAACTCCAGGCAGGTCCTGGCTTGGCTGGCTCGCCAACAATCACAGGCTTTAAGGGGACGGGACAGAATTTATGGGAGATAGACAACAACTACTCAACAGTCCTTCAAAATGCTTTATGTTCTAACGAGGTTTAGGTGTCAGCCTCCCAGGGGAACATAATGTATTAACTAGAAATCTTGAACCTTTGGACTTCATCTCCCAGCATCCCTTTCCCTGCACCCCCACATTTACGTCTTCACGTGCTGTTTATAAGTTTGCTCTAAGCTGTCCCCTCTCCCTTTCCCCCCAGCCCCCCGCATTCATGGCTGGGTTAGCACCCTCTTTACTCTAGCTTTTTTTATTTTAGTTATTATTAATAAACTTTATAAAATATAATACTTACTGTATATTAATCTTAATCTTAACAATTTCTGTAGTTTAACATTATGTTACTGAAACCGGTTTTGTGTCTTTTTCTTTCAAAGCTTACTTTTGAGTATTTCGTATTAAGCAACCAATTAAAATCATGTATTGAGTATTTCTACTGTCTACTTCAGAGAGACTTTAGAGAAGCGTCAAACCTGTCTTATTCAGTTTTGTTTTTTTTCCCCAGAGCCCTCATTGGAGAAGTTATAATGGCCTAAAGAATTTTAAGAAAGAAGCCTAAATAACCCTTCTTATTAGAAGTTAGGCTCTCCTAGGAGTGAACTCAGGCCAGACACATGCCCGGGTGAGGCACACTTCCTCTCACCCCACCACGCACTCCCTAGTCCTAAACCCGTTGCACTAGGCAGTCTTGGCCTCCATGGTTTAGCCTCAGTTTCCCCTGTGTGACAAAGGCTGAAATCCCTTTACTGCGAGGTAAGATGATGATATCAATATAGCATTTGGAAGATTGCAAAGCACTCTAGTCACCAAAGGTAGGAAGGAGGATTCTTAATGGAAAAGGGAGCATAAATGAATAAATGCTATACAGTTTTTTTTTTGTTTTTGTTTTTTTCATATTGCCTCTGCCTCTTTTCTTCTCTTTTGACATTATTTGGTCCTAAAGTCTTACTGGGTAGTAGAGAAACTCAGGTTACAGAGTATTCATGAGTCACAAGGGACAAGAAAAATCATAACTGGGACAGTAGTGAGTCTGACCAAATTTGAGATGATAGGATTCATGGACGCAGGAAATGAGGTGGTTGGATTAGGCTTGGAATGATTTAATTAGGCTCCTGTCCCACTCCTACTACCAGGAATCTGGACTCTGGGTTGGAGAAAGAATCCGACCATACAGTATTATAGGGAGAAAAGGCAACTGCCCCCAAGAGGTAGGGTTGAGGTAAAGGAATGTGTGGTGTGAGCCATGGGGGACGTCCTTCAGTTGCTCCCTAAATGGGTCCATGCCAATGGAGGAAGGATGGGGCAGTTGGCTTGCGATGCTTGTTGGGCTGGGGCATTTGTGGGAGCTCTTGGATGGGAAGGCAGCTATTACATTACTTGGAAGGAACCATCCTGAATAAGAGAAGCGAGCAATGATGAAAATGCCCAATGAGAGGATGAGGTCATGGTGGCGAAGGATAGTTTTGAGGTGAGCAGAAGAGCAGGGTGTGTTAGGGCAGACATATACCCTTCAGGGTTTGCTCTGGGTCTCCTGCCCTTCAGTCATCACTGTGAGGTCCATGGGTCCTGGGTGGGGGGCATGGGGAGCTGCGGGAGGGTTCATTGGTTCCTGAATCAGTCCTTGCTTGTGGCTTGTGTTCTCCTCTAGACCAAAGACAGTGTGCCCCAGAATAAAGGAAATAAAACATGATGAGAACTCACGGTCCGATCCAGCCTCTCTCTGAAGGGCACCAGCTGAGCATACTCCCAATTTACCCTTCCTGAGAAAGGAAGCAAAATAGGCTGAATCTGTGTCCATGCCCATATCGAATTGGGAAGCCTCAGCTCTGGGTCTTTGCCTCAATTCGACAAACACTTCTTTAGGGCCCTACTGTGTGCCAAGTTCTGTGCTTCCGTGCACATCATTATTCCACGGATGCAGCAGCCAATTTGAAATGATGCAAATATGCCAAGCTGCCTCATTAGCTGGGGAACAGCTATACTTAGCCCCATTTGCATACATTTCGAGCTGATGTGAGCCAGGCAAAGTGCCGATTCATGAATTTAATAACATTCTCTTACTCTGAACAGCACTCCTCCTCCTACCAGCCTTCCTCAGAGGGGGGAAGAGTGCTCAGTCCTCCAGATCCTCATCGTGGCTACATCCTCAGCTTAGGGGGAGTCCTCATTCCAAGTGGCAAAACCTCATTTAGGGCCCATAGCTTTGGACGCTACAATCATCCACAGAATCAGCCAGAAGAGCCCTCAAAGAAACACTGTGTGGTATAATGAATACAGAAGTGGATTTCAAATCTGAGGATCTCAGCTCAAAATCCAGCTCTGCTACTCGCCACCTGTTTGATCTTGGGGAAATCATTCTACTTCTCTGGGCCTCATTGGCCTCATTTGTAAAATCAGAAGGTTTGACTAAATGATCTCTAAGGTTCTTTCCAGCTCCAAACTCTTTGATCCTAAGGCATGTAGAAGATGATGTTAATCCTGTCTAGAACATCCCTAGCAAGTGGTCAGTGATCCAGTTTCTACTTGAAGATTCACCATGATGGAGAATTTATCCTCGGTTCCCCAGGACATAATATGTCTCTCATGGAAGGTATTGGGGTGTGGAGGTCATTCCCTGGCCAGTCTGAGACCCTCCATGTATATCTAAGGATATAAGAGTTTCCACCCTCGTTCAGATCCAGTATCTATTAGAACAGCCTTCAGGCATAAATGAATAGGAATGGGGAAGATCTCTATTTGTCCCCCTCAAAGGTTAAGAATGTCCCCTTCTCCCCAAGCATCTGTTTTCTCCTTAATAACCCATTAGGCATTAATCATCCCAAAACTTACCTAAAATTCTCTTTCAAACTCTTCAGATTTCCACCTAGTACTGTTGTTTTTGTTAAGATGTTTCACTCATATCCAATTCAATGTGACCCCATTTGGGGTTTTCTTGGCAAAATTACTGGCATGGTTTGCCATTTCCTTCTCCAGCTCATTTTACAGAGGAGGAAATGAGGGTTAATTGACTTTTTACCCAGGGTCACACAGTTAGTAAGTGTTGGAGGCCACATTTGAATGCGGGTCTTCCTTATTCCAAGTCCAGTGCTCTATCCACTGGGTAGTAGCTGCCCCTAAGTAGTGATGCAATCAGACCTATATTTTAGGAATGCTACTTTGGCAGCTGTTTAGATCAGTGATGGGCAAACTAGGCCCACAGGCCAGATGTGGCCCCCTGAAATGTTCTATCCTGTGCACAACATTATTCCTAATCTGACAAATACAATGAATAGGATACAATACAATGAAATTTCGAAAGAGTTGCCTTAGAAACAGACTGACAGAGGAGCATTTCCTTTCCTTTGGCCCCCTCTTTGGAAAGTTTGCCCATCACTGGTTTAGCCTCTGTATAGGTAAGAAAGAGAAAAGATAAGAGGTCTTTCCCACTTCCCTCTTCAGTAACAAAGAATAAAAAAGAGAGGGAAGAAAATAGTTCAGTAAAACTCACCAACACATCCATCAAGCCTGCCGGTGTGTGTAATGTTTCACATCCATACTATGGTTTGGAAAAAATAGAAGAGCCACTCTCTCACCTCTCTTCCAGACTCAAGCTTGGTCATTGCCATTATACAGTTTTGTTTCTTTCTTTTGTTCTTTGTATGGCTGTCACCACAGTCATTGGGTGTATTGTTTTTCCTAGTCCTGCTCAATTCACTTCATATCAGTTTATCCCATGCTTCTTTGAATTCTTTAAATTCATTGTTTCTTAGGGCACAGTAATATTCTATCATAGTCTTGCATCACGATTTGTTTAGCCATTCTGCAGTGGATGCTGGCTCTCTCATTTTGCTGATGAGGAGATTGAAAGAGCTTTGCCACGCTAAAGCCTTTTAGGAATGTAAACCGATTCTTTTGTTAAGTCACCTAAGAAGCCAGGGACTGACCCTAAGGAATACTAAATGATATATTGTTCATTTTGAGTGTAGGAGACCAGGATGTGACTAGCCTACTCTGTAAAGCTGAGGGGCCAACTCACTCAGGATTTCTTTGTGGGAGCAGACGCTGGATTAGAGACATTTGAAATTTGGTGTTTGTTGTTGTTTAATTATTTCAGCCATGTCTGACCCTTCCTGACCTCATTTGGGATGTTCTTGGCAAAAATTCTGAAGTAGTATGCCATTTCTGTCTCCAGCTTATTTTACAGATGAGGAAACTGAGGCAAACAGGGTGAAGTGGCTGCCCAGAGTCAAATGGCTATTAAGTTTCTGAGGCTGCATTTGAACTCAGGTCTTCTTGACCCCGGACCAGGTGGTCTATCCACTGTGCCTGATATTTATGCCCCTGAATTTGGTTCCCTCATTCTAAAGGAAAATGGATCCCAGTCTATCCACAGAATGAAAAGGCAATAAACTAGAGCATAGTCCATTGAAAGTCGGGGAGAAGGTTAAGAAAAGCAGGACGTGGTGATACACAGCTCCTTGCTTCCTAAGAGAAACTGGGGGATTAGATTCAAGTATGGCCTAGGGGTGGAACTGTAACTAGGGCAAGGAGTCCAGGTGGAAAGGGCAGTGTTAAGAAGGAGAGGCCCAACCCTTACTCTTTACAGTTGAGGAGATTAAGGTCACAGAAAGGAAGGAACTTGACCAATTTAGTGGTAAAGGCAGGACTCCAACCCAGCCTTGCATCAAGTCCTACAGTTTATCTCTTCCTTCCTTCCTTC
>NW_025398259.1:0-8739 GCF_016433145.1 Gracilinanus agilis | reverse complement strand
CAAAAGTTCTTCAGTCACTGCTGTACTGTCAGCCTAGTCAAAGTTGAACCTGGTCAACTAGAAATGGCTTCCCAGCCTGCAAGGCCAAAACCTTGTCTCCACTCTGCTGTCTTACAGAGATAAAAACAAAAGACCTTCTTGCTTCTTTTCTGTCAGCCTTCTTTTCTCCAACCACTGCCAAACTGTCCCTTCTCTTTTCCTAAACTGTAAATCCGGTATTCCCAAGATTTTCAAAGGGAATAGCCAGAGAAAGTCAGGAAAAGCAGCCTCCAGGAGGCTTAGCCCCAGAGACAGAGTGATAGTTGGAAACCTCCAACTCCTAACAGCACCACAGAATTCCATCAGGAACTTGGTTCAAGGTTCCAACCTAGGCAGACTGACCGTCTGTCAGTCTTCCCGCTTCTATCTCTAACTTGCCAATCTCTTAATTAAAACCCCAAATCTTATTTTACCCGCAATAGAATACACCAAAAGGCAAAAAATATTCCCTGCTCTAAGGAGCTCACAATCTAAGGGAAGGTCCAAGCCTCCCTGTCTCCAACCAGACTCAGTCAATGCAATCAGAAATAAGAGAAGAGATACAGCAGGAGACAACTGGTGGTGTAGGAAGAACCAGAAAGACTGTGGGCGACAAAGAGCCTTTTAAAAGCATCTTTGATTCAAGCCATACAGACAATCCCAAAGGCCTCCAAACAGAGTTAGCAGACCAGAACTAGCTGCAGAATATCTACATATGACCCCAAGGCACTTCAGTTCCCCATCATCAGAAGCAGGACCGCCAGTCTCTTCCACTAGGGGAGAAGAGCTCTAGATGTGCTCGGTGCATGTGCCAGCCCCTCTGTGATCGAGTGATTTGCCTAGTCTCACAGGTAGTAAGGAGAAAAAATAAATGAGAAAAATAAAAAAGGACCACAAGATCAGAGATTTTGAGCTGCAAAGGGTCTTAGAAATCATTGACACTAAATGATAACTCTAGTCCAACTGTCAATAATATGGAATTAGATCTTGATCAATGATAAGTGTAAAACCCAGTGGAATTGTATGTCGGCTAAGAGGGGCTGGGGGGAATTGTGGGAGAGGAGAAGTACATAAAATATGTAACTAGGAGAAAATATTCAAAATAAAAAAATAATTAAAAAAAAGAAATCATTGACTCTAATTCCCTCTTTATAGATGGGGAAACTGAGTCCCAGAGAAGGGAAACAATTTATCCAAGGTCACACAGGATTATGAGGCAAAATTCAGACCCAGATCTGTTGACTCACAAACCATTGAGTTCTCTCTCCATCAGGAGAAACCTGGCTGGGAATGAGGGCAGTAAGATGGGGTTTCCTGCCAAGAAAGCTCTTTCAATAGCAGGACTTTTCTTCCCTTTTCTTTTACTCTTGCCCAAGATAGAGAGACTTTTGACAAACCTGTTCCACCTCCAGCCATTCCTTCCCTCCACCAAGAAAGCTTCTCATCTCAGCAAATTCTTTCATCTTTGCTATGGCCCCTGTTCCCAACACATCTCACTCTCATCTCCCTAAAATACTTTCCTAGTTCTAGGATATAATTAATAGTAATAATGCTTTCTATGTATATATATATATATTTCTATATAATGTAAAGGAGACTGAATTGTCCTCTTTTTAAAACACACACGTGTTTTATTCAAATAGCTTAGAACATGTACCTAAAACTCCCCTGGAAATTTTTGGTAATTCTAGAGGCACAATGACTCAGTTCTTGGGGTTTTTGCCTGCTTCCAGTTATGTGCTCTCCCAATGATGAAAGGATTTGTCTGTTTTGGTACATCTCAGAAAACTCCAAGTTGTCCCTTGGTCTCTCTTTGCCTGGTGACAGCAAGGAAGTGGACTAGAAGGGTGGGGTGCTATATCAGCTAAAAGGAAAGACAGCTTTTAGTTGACTCTCTCTTCCTTTGAATCTCCAGGTGGCTTCATGTAACTCCAGTGAGACTTCCACTGACAAGTACAGTCACTTTCATATGGCAGCTAAAATATGGGGGTTACACATGGCTCACCATATCCACTTTGTGCTTCCTTTCCTTAGTAGGTAATCAAACATTGGTCTGGAGATAATCATGCTCAGACTTATACAGGTTACTTTATAGGTGGTTCCAAGATCCATTAAGCCCAGTTGCTCAGCAGCAAGGGGAATTTCTTCACTGGAGATGACCACCAATCAGGAGTTGGTTGGACAGTGAGGAGTTGAGGTGAAATGTAACTATTTCTATTTGGTGATCCCTCAAACTGCTTTATAGTACAAGATGTAACAGTCAATTTCTCAGGAGAGTATATTAGTTAAAAATTATATAATTAGCTATAAATTGTAAATAATATTAGCTATAAATTAAGTTATTGAATCTTGTTTTGTCTTTCTATCATTTCAAACTTATGAAAATATTTTGTTTTAGCATTTTTCTTTTTCTTTTTTTTTTAAACCCTTACTTTCCATCTTGGAGTCAATATTGTATATTGGCTCCAAGGCAGAAAAGTGGTAAGGGCTAGGCAACTGGGGTCAAGTGACTTGCCCAGGGTCACACAGCTGGGAAGTGTCTGAGGTCATATTTGAACCTAGGGACCTCCCGTCGTTTAGCATTTCTTACAGTAATGATAATAGCCAGTGTTTATAAAGTGTCTATTGTGTTCCAGGCACCATACTAAGCACTTAACAAATATGAACTTATTTGATCCTCATAATCACTCTGAGAGGTAAGTGCTATTATTATCCCCATTTTATGATTGAGGAAGTTGAGGTAAATAGAGGTTAAGGGACTTGCCTAGGGTCACACAGCTAAAGGCTAGATTTGAACTCAAATTCAAATTTGGATTCTGGACCTGACTCCTAGTCCAGAGCTCTATCCTTTGTGCCACCTAAATGCCTTTTTTTCTTTGAGTGTAGGAAATAAACACCAGTCCCCATACCTGATTCATAGTGTTCGAGTAGTGCATTTTTTTACTCTTTGTTTTAGAGACCCAGACATGAACTTCAAACTTAAGTTTCAAATTGTTTGTCCTTGAGTTTGAGGGTAGAGGTTTAACAAGCCAAAGAGTATGAAAAAAGAGGCGTAGCCCCTCACTTAGTAAAGACTGGACTCCCAAGTACTGAATCCAGTCAGACTGAGTGTGTGGTCCAGAGCAGAGAGGGACTCCTTAAGGAAAGTGAATTGGAGAAATGTCACAGCCCTTTGGGCTCAGCAGAGGTTCTTTAATGCTAGACTGTACTTTTAATTTTTCTAGTTAACCACCATCCCTATACCCTCTTCCCTTCTCCACTCTATCTGGCTCAGCTGCGAAATTGATACTCTTAAAGGAAAAGGAATGAACAGGACTTTGCTTGAGAAATTTCAATGGCTCCCTATTTCCTCCAGGGTGAAGTACAAACCTTCTATTTGGCATTTATAGATCATTTCAATATGTCTGTAGGCTACCTTTCCGGATGACAGTGTACTTCTCCATTCCCCACTTTTCTTGGAGCATGTTATGTAGCTTTCTTCTCTGCCTCCATCATACTCATATTATACTTTTTTGGGTATAAATCATGACACTATAAGCAACTTGAGATCAGGGATTGCCTGAATATCTTTAGAACATAGCAGATATTTTTCCCCACAAAGAAAATGTTTAATATTTTACTAAATTCAAGACTCTGAACCTGAGAATGATGATGCATTTGAAAAATAAAGAAGCTAGGAGAGGGATTTCTTTTATAGGATAGTAAGGAAAATAGAAAGACTAGTTTTTATTTTTACTGAGATTGAGATGACAGCAGAACATTTCAATTAAAATTTATAGTGACCAAAAGGAGATAACTGGCCTAGAGCTCAATGGAAAGTTTGGAACTGGAAATGTTAAATTAGAAATTATTAGCAAAATATTATATTGTGTAATATTATTATCTCCATTTTACAGATATGGAATCCTCTTCTAGGGTGAAGTAATATTCCCAAGGTCCCACAGTTAGCAAAGGGATTAGCAAAAACTTGATCTAGAGTCTTTTAAAAAAAAATAACTCTTATTTTCTGTCCTAGTTACAACTCTAAGACAGAAGGACAAAGGCAAGGTAAGCAGAGTTATGCAACTTTCCCAGGGTCACACTGACTCTGAATTCAGTACTTTTCCTTTTTTAACATAAATTTTATTGATATCATCTGTTTTTTTCATCACCTAAATTTCTCCTTTTCCTCTTCTATTCCAGAAAGCTATCCCATGTAAAAAAAACTTAAAGAAAAAAATCAGTAAAATCAATCAATACACTGGGCAGGGCAGGGCAGGGGGTGGGGTGGGGGTGGGTGGGAAAAAGATGACCAAAATGACATGCAACATTACCCTTCCAATCTAATCTCCCCTCCCCACTTCTACAAAGGATCATGTTTCTTTACTGGAACTAAGTTTGATCTTTGTAATTTTGCAACATTACCTTTGATTGCTTTGTGATTGCTGGTTTGTTTTTTGTTTTTTGTTTTTTGTTTTTACTATTTACATTGTTGTAGTCACACAGGTTTTTTTTTTTTTGCCTCCCCCCATATATATTTACCTCTTTGCTCTGCTTATTTTACTTTTTGTCAATTCATATGTCTTTCTTTGCTTCTCAAAATTCATCATTTCTTAACAATGAGTGAAATGTTTCATTACACTCATGTTAACCACAGCATCATGATTCACCCCAGAACTTTCTTGCAGAATAAAAACATGTGGTACATTTGTGGTACATTTTGTTTAGCCATTTCCCAATCAATAGACATCCTGGTTTGTTTCTGGTTCTTTGCTTCCACAAAAAGTGCTTTTAAAAATGTTTTAGCGTATATGAATAGTTTCTTTTTATCAATGAATTTCTCAAGGTGTATTCCTCTTAGAGGAATCTCTGGTTCAAAGGGTATGGTCATTTTAATAATTTAATTTCAGGAAATAAACATTCCTTTCCAAAATCGTTGCACTGACTCAAAGTACTAATTCACTAACAATGCATTAGTATAATGCAGTGGTTTTTCAACTAACCCACACTGTCAATCACTTAGCCTCAAAATTACAGGAATCCTCTCACAATTAGTCATTAAGTTTTGAATATCCTTTCTTCATGTCTTTCAAATCCATCCCTATTTTTCAAAAAGAAGTTTTATTGATGATCTTTTCCCCATTTTTCTTAGACCTCTTCTTTACCCCACTTCCCAAACCATCCTAGTATTACCCTTATCCCCAAAGAACTTCCTCATATAACAAAAAAGTTTGTTATTGAGTTTCAATTACATCCAGCTCTTCATGACCCCATCTGGAGTTTTCTTCTTGGCAAAGATACTGAAGTGATTTGTCATTTCCTTCTCCAGGTCATTTGATGGAAGAGGAAACTGAGGCAAACACAGTTAAGTGACTTACTCAGGGTCACACAGATGGTAAGTGTCAAAGGCCCCATTTAAACTCAGGAAAGGCGTCTTCCTGACTCCAGGGTTTTCCATTCCATCTATTGCCCCACCTAGATGTAGTAAAGTAATAAATATTGGCCATGTCTAATGCTGTCTGCCTCCTTCAACCTCTGTGTTTTACAACCTCAGTGTTGAGAAGCAGAGTCATTAATCATCTGAAATAGTGGTGATTAATGCATTGGTCTTTCAATGTGGTTTACATTTACATTATTGAAGCCACAGGGTAAATTATTTTCTTAATTCTGCTTACTTCATACGTCCTCCTATTATTTCTATGGATTCTTCATAGTCATCATTTCTATAGTAATAATGTTCTTTTACATAACACAATTTATTCATCTCTTTCTCAATTGATGAACATCCACTTTCCTTCCACTTGTTTGCTACTGCAAAGAATATCATTATAAATATTGTTACATTTTGGTACCTTTCCATGTTTTTGATCTTAGAGATACATACCTAGGAACAGCAATAATAATACAAATAATAGATTTCATTTGTATCATGCTTTAAGGTTTTCAAAGCACTACCTATTATTCTTGTCTGATCAAAGGATAGATATTTTTTTATTTGAAAAATTTTATTTAATTACTTGATGCAGAATATTTTTCCACAGTTCCATGATTCATGTTCTTTCCTTCCCCTCCTCCCACCCCACTCCTGTAGCCAACAAGCAAATCCACTGGTTTTACATGTGTCATTGATCAAGACCTATTTCCATATTACTAATATTTGCATTAAGGTGATCGCTTAGAGTCTACATCCCCAATCATATCCTCATCGACTCATATGATCAAATAGTTGTTTTTCTTCTGTGTTTCTGCTCCCACACTTCTTCCTCTGGATGTGAATAGCGTTCTTTCTCATAAGTCCCTCAGACTTGTCCAGGATCATTGTATTGCTGCTAGTAGAGAAGTCCATTACATTTGATTGTACCACATTGTATCCATCTCTATGTACATTGTTCTCCTGGTTCTACTCCTTTCACTCTGCATCAATTCCTGGAGGTTGTTCCAGTTCACATGGAATTCCAAAGGATATACATTTTAAGTAGTTTTCTAGTATAATCCCCCCAATTTTTTCAGAATATTGAAACCAAATCATAACTCTATCAATAGTGCATTAATGTGCCTATCTTCTCACAACCCCTCCAATATTTAACTTCTTATCATTTGTCATCTTTGTTAATTTAATGAATATAAAGTCAAACCTCAGACTTGTTTTAAATTTTCATTTCTCTTGTTCTTAGTAAACTGGAACATTCTTTAACATGGTTGTTAACATTTCTTTCTCTTTTTTGTTTAACTGCTCATATTCTTTTACTATCTACTGGAAAACTGCTCTTATTATATATCTTGGAAGTCAGACCATAATCAGAAATATTCACTTTGAATTTTTCCCTCTCATTTATTAATTTCTTATTCTAGCAGCATTGATTTTATTTGTGCAAAACCTTTTAATGCTATGTAACTGAAATGATCTATTTTATATTTTATGATCATCTCTAACCTTTTTTAACAATTCTGCCTCTATATAATTTTGCAACATACCTCTTTCTATTCTTGTATAATTTTTAATGATGCAACATTCTTTTTTTTTTAAAAACCCTTGTACTTCAGTGTATTGTCTCATAGGTGGAAGATTGGTAAGGGTGGGCAATGGGGGTCAAGTGACTTGCCCAGGGTCACACAGCTGGGAAATGGCTGAGGCCGGGTTTGAACCTAGGACCTCCTGTCTCTAGGCCTGACTCTCACTCCACTGAGCTACCCAGCTGCCCCCATTTTGATGCAACATTCCTATTTTTAAATTTAAATTAAAATTTTCAATAAATAAAAGTCTATTTTATTTTTTCCCATTTCCTCACACCATTAAAAAAAGAAAAGACAGGGCAGCAAGGTAGCTCAGTGGATAGAGAGCCAGACCTAGAGATGGCAAGTTCTGGGTTCAAATCTAGCCATAGCCACTTCCTAGCTGTGTGACCCTGGGAAAGTCACTTAACCCCCTTTACCTAGCTAGCCCTTACCACTCTTCTGCCTTGGAACCAATATATCATATTGATTCTAAGATGGAAGGTAAGGGTTTAAATAAATTAAAAATAAAAATAAAACTTGTGATGACTTTTCCATTGTCACCTAGTAAAGCCTACAAGTTTTAGTATGGCATTGAAGGACTTCCAAAATCTGGCCCCACTTTTTTCAGCTTCATCTCCAGCTGTTCTATACAAATGGTACATTTGAATGAAAAGCCAAATGCCTTATGTGTATATATTTAATGTGTCTTTGGTCCTCCCATACCCTTACCTAGAATACCCTCCCTGGCCTTCTACTTCTGTTCAAATGCTATTTATTCATTCAAATCATACTGGAGAACCTACTGTGTGCAAAGTGCTAGAGGAGATTAAAAAATAAATAAGATGCAATTTTAACTTGAAATATAAACAAGCACCAGAGTAAACTGTCTCTGGCAGAGGTTGATGGGTAGGGACAGGGAATTTAATCAAACACAAAAACATTTTTTTCTATATTGCAGTGATCTGTGATTTCACAGGTGGTCTTATCCTGAATAAGTAGTTTTCCTTAGTTGCCATGACCAAAAACCATTGCAGAAGAGGGCTTTATGTTGGTTAAGTTTATGATGCAAAACTATTTTTTCTTTTTTTTTTAATTTTATTTTTTAGAAAAAAAATGTCCATGGTTACATGATTCATGTTCTTACTCTCCCCTCCACCCAACACCACCCACACACACCCTGTAGCCGACTTGCATTTCCACTGGTTTTAACATGTGTCATTGATCAAGACCTATTTCCATATTATTGATAGTTGTACTAGGGTGGTCATTAAGAGTCTACATCCCAAATCATGTCTGTATCAACCCATATGTTCAAGCAGTTGTTTTTCTTCTGTGTTTCCACTCCTGTAGTTCTTCCTCTGAATGTGGGTAAGGTTCTTTTCCATAAATCCCTCAGAATTGTCCTGTGTCATTGCATTGCTGCTAGTACAGACATCCATTACATTCGATTTTACCACAGTGTATCAGTCTCTGTATGCAAATTTCTCCTGGTTCGAAGCAAAACTATTTTAATAAGGAATTCTAGAGGGCTTTTAAAAAAGCAATTTGAGCAGTGTTATTTCCTCATTGTTTATACTGCCTTTAATCAGGATGTAATGACCTTCCCTGTCTTTTTTAATCATATCTATTTTTACTTTGGCTTTGTCAGAAATCATAATAGCCACTCCTGCCTTCTTTTTCTCATTTGACGCCCAAAAGATTTTGCTCAAACCCTGAACCTTAAACTTGTGTATGTCCACCCGCCTC
>NW_025398258.1:0-3219 GCF_016433145.1 Gracilinanus agilis | reverse complement strand
GTATATATATGCATATATACATATATATATATAGACACTGTTCCCAGTTGATAAAAGTTTAATGATAAGTGGAAATGGGAAGGTGGGAGATGGATTAGGATTGATAAGGGTAAGGGAAACTCTCTTAGCAGTTATGTCAAAAGCAGCCCCTCCCCCCAAAGGGGGTAAGGTATCTTGAATGGTTGATCTGCTCTCTAACCCTATAAATATTCTTCTTCTAAATCAAAATAGCTAAACTAAGGTAGACTCTGATATTGTTGAAGGTCTAACAAAAGTAAAACAGCTTGGCAGTCAGGTACTGAATGGCTCAGCTCAGAGTCACCCAGATTGTAGAGACAGCACCCAGACTCAAGACCTACCACCCAAGACCAGCAAGCAGAGTGACCTGCCTCTTTATGCCAGGACTCCAACTGCCTTTAACTACCCCCTTTCTTAGAGTTTTGAGGGGCACTATGGAATTCTGTGTTTTAGCCTGAACCCCTCTCTGAAGCTTGAATGCCTCTCTGCAATACAGATCTCACACCATACAACTGCAGTACAAAGATGGCTTAATGCCAATATGTAGGTGTATATAAAATCATATCAACAAGGAAAAGATTGATTACAATATTATATCATTAATTGTTTTATTTTATCTGACTCATTGTGATCCTATTTGGGGTTTTCTTGACAAAAATACTGAAATGGTTTGCTATTTCCTTCCCCAGCTCATTTTAAAGATGAGGAAAGTGAAGTAAAAAGGATTAAGTGACTTGCTCAGAGTCACATAGCTAGTAAGTGTCTGTGGCCAAATTTGAACTCAGGAAAATTAGCCTTCCTTACCCCAGATCCAGTACCCTATTTACTATGCCCAAATCATATCACTAAATATATTTAAAAGCCTTTAATCAGATCCAACATTCATTTACATTAAAATAATATGCATATATAAGAATAAGATCCTCCCTTAAAATTATCAAAAAAATGTCTTTTAAAAATCACAAGTTAATGCTATATACCATAAGAAAGGAGAAACATTCAAAGTAATAACATTTAGAAAAAGGTATAAACAAAGTTCACTCTTATCTGTCCTCTTTGACATAGTTTTAGAGGTCTCATAAACAGCAATGAACCATGAAAATTAAAGGAATGAGATTTGGCAATAAGGAAGTTAAAGAATCTCTATTTTTTTAAACCCTTACATTCTGTCTTAGAATCAATACTAAGATTGGTTCCAAGTCAGAAAAGCAGTAAGGCCTCAGCAGTTGAGGTTAAGTGCCTTGCCTGGGGTCACAGGTAGGAAATGTCTGGGGCCAGATTTGAACCTAGGACCCACCCCTCTCCAGGTCTGGTTCTCTATCCACTGAGCCATGTAGCTGCCCCAAGAACCTCTAATTACAGGTAACCTCATAGCTAGAAAACTCAAAACAGTCAATAACAACAAAATTAATGGTGATAATAACTTTAATAAAGTAGCAGGATATAAAGTAGACTCATAAAAATAATATACATTCCTATATACTACTCTCAAATATCAAGAAAAATTGATAGTGTAATATTCTTTAAAATGTAAAAAAAATATATAAAGTTTTCAGACATTAACTTAGCAAGACAGAAAACAGTTGTACAAAGGCAATTTCAAAATTATTCTAGTAGAAGACAAAATGGAACTGCTTATGGTTAGATTGAATGACATAATAAAAAGGTGAATATCTTGTCGAGACCTGCTCAACAAATTACTTGCGGGTCTATGAACCAGGATGAGAGAAATGATTCTGGGATTACAGTAGGGTTAAACTGACAGACTGACAGACAGGCATGCAGAGTCCTTTTGCTGATAACAAACAAAAAATAATTGATTTAAATTAAACATTTTAGGTTTACTTATGAAAATGAAAAAGAAATATAGAAAAAAGTGACAATAACCCAAAAATTGTTTAGAAATTCCCAAAAGTTTTCTAAATTTTCAATAATTTCAAAAATTACCATTTCATTAAATTTCAAAGTTAGAAAATGATGACACATCCTATACAAAAATTTGGTTTAATTTAAGTGATTATCTTTATTTCAAAAAATATTACAAAAAGAAAAAATTCACATCTATTGGGGCAGTTTAAAATTAAACTTTTAATATACTGAATCTTAGTCAAATAATGTGTGTTGATTGTCTGACCATCCCTAAAAGGTGATTTGAGTAAATTGGAATTGAGATCAAAATATAAAAACTAAAGATACTAATAAAAAAGTTCAAACATTATTAATCTGTTATTGTGAAATGACATTGAAGATTAATATGCATTAAAATACAAATTGTCAATGGGTGATTATGTGGAAAAATGAAGTATGTGTGCAGCTATACTGTAAAGAAAAATTTATTTTTGACCTGCATTGGATAAGGTAGATATACAAATGTAATATACAAATAGAGTAAATGAATAATGCATTTGATTAGAAAAATCTGACCAGCCCAAAAATCACATAAGACTTGGAATAATATTGTTGATTATAGACAATTAAGTGTAATTACCTCTATTCTATTTGTTATAAGGGTAAAGAGGAGACAAGGAGTGAAAAATCTAGTGTAAAATACAAACAACAATGTTATATTAGGAAATAATTGGTGAAATTTAATCAATTATGTAAAAATATTTTGAGTTATCCATTTGAAAGTTCTGAAATTTTAAATCAATATCCATTCAGAGTAATTTAATAAGGTTAAAACATGCAAATTTTACAAGTACAATAATCTAAATAGCAAAAGAGGATTAGAAAAACAAGGTTGCTAATAATAAAAAGATTTTTTCCTCATTTTCTCGAGCAGTATACACCTACTAGGATATCAAGCCAAAATAAATCACAATCAGGACACCTTGTAGAAAATATTGCAAAAGACTTAAAACTTCTTACAAATTTATTAACCCCTTTCTCACAGTAATTTAAAGCCTAAGATATTAATTAGCAGCTTCACTGAATTTTGATCTGGTATGAAAAATAATACTGCAACCTAAGCAGTCACAAATATTGGATTTTTCACAAAATTGTTATATACTGAGTGTTACCAAAACATATACCTTATTCTATAAAAACTGAAAATGTGTTTAAATGTAAACTATGTATAGAAATAAATTGTTAGGAACTGGTCATGTTAACTTGCAATGATATATGACTTGTATTTCAAACCAAAATTTTAAGGTAAATTGGTTATGACATGTACAAAAATATTATATATATAAATATTAT
>NW_025398257.1:0-6012 GCF_016433145.1 Gracilinanus agilis | reverse complement strand
TCTCTCTCTCTCTCTCTCTCTCTCTCTTCTCTCTCTCTCTCTCTCAACTTCCTTAGGGCCCCTGACATCAATCTACCAGGCAACTTTTGGCACCAATATGATACAGACTCTTCCTCTCTCTTATCCCTGTCAGGTGTTTAAAGAAAATAGGAAAAGGGCATTTGACAACTTTGATCCTCCCATCCCTTACCTTGGCTTGTCCCCAAATTGATAACAAAACTATTTTCTGCTTGCAATGACTGATTTCCAATCCAGACCTTGGTTTCTTTGAAAAACACACCAAACTGAAAAGCTAGTATACTTGCAAAGTAGCATTAATAAACATATATATGGGGATGTGTATATGCATATTATATATATACATATATGTATTTGAGATGAGATACATTAAAAAAAGAATGAAGAGAGATATTGGTCATGGGATGGAATCATAGAGCAGGATTCAGCAGTAGACACTTCTGGGACATTGAGTTCAGCTCTGGATGATGACTTTTTAAATTTTAATTTTCATTTAAAAACCTTAACTTCTGTTTTAGAATTGATACTAAGTAGTGGTTCTAAGGCAGACGAGTGATAAGGGCTAGGCAGTTGGGAATAAATGATTTTGCTCAGGGTCACACAGCTAGAAAGTAACTGAGGCCAGATTTGAACCCAGGACCTCCCATCTCTAGACCTAGATCTCAATCCCCTGAGCTACCCATCTGCCCTAGATGATAATTGGAAAAGGCATTTCTTAATAAAGGAGCAGCTAGGTGGCACAGTGAATAAAATTCAGTTCTGAAGTCAAGAAGGCTCATCTTCCCTGAGAAAGTTGCTTACCCCTGTTTGCCTCAGTTCTCTCATTTGTAAAATAAGCTAGAGAAAGAAATGACAAGCCATTCCTGTGTCTTTGCCAAGAAAATCTCAAATGGGGTCACAAAGAATCAGACATGACTGAAATGAACAACACACTTTATGAATGTGGGGTTGGACTCTTGGACCTTCTGGTGCTATGAACTCCAACCCAACCCTAGAGTAGGGGTCACTGCATGCTCCTGCTTCCTCACCATACTGCTTGGAAGTTCACATTTCGGAACTGGTTGTAGCGCCATTTGCAGTAAACTTGGGTTGCAAAGCACCGATCCTTCACTTCAGGAAGGGTTGTGAACTGGTCCTTGATAAAGCCTTCAAATCCAGACTGTGTTGTTTTCAAAACTTTCATGTCTTTGATTCCAGAGTGAACAGTTGGAGGTCCTGTTCAGGGGAAAATAAGTAGAGAGGAGAAATTACACCGGTAAAAGCCTGAGCACTACCTTGATCCCAGTGGAGAAGAAAAGTAGAAATTCTGGGAGTGTTGTGATTTTTACAAAACAACACAGCTTTCTCCCCAAACACTACTTTCTCCTAGACCCATCACATTGCCCATCTCCCAGGAGGCTTTGAAGTTCTTAAATTCAAAAATTCAGTAAAACCTTTTCAAAGAAAATGTTTTCTCTTCTATGAACTTGCTTTTATCAGCTCCAGTATGTACAATGTGTTTCTCACTCTTTCAAGACTCTGACTCTACCCCAATCTAGGGCTCTGTAGAATGAAGGCAGGGAAGAAAAAAAGAGTTTAAACCGCCTGTTTTAGCTCCCTGAAATGTATATACTCTTGTTGCTCCAAGCTCCAAAGCACACAGTCTTTATGGTCATTAACATTCTACATCTTTAATGAAAAGTCTGAGGCTATAGAGCAGTGATTCCCAAAGTGGGCGCTACTGCCCCCTGGTGAGTGCTACAGCGATCCAGGAAGTGATGATGGCCACAGGTGCATTTATCTTTCCTATTAATTTCTATTAAAATTTTTTAAAAATTAATTTCCAGGGGCGCTATGTAATATTTTTTTTCTGGAAAGGGGGTGGCAGGCCAAAAAAGTCGGGGAACCACTGCTATAGAGGTAGCCTTGTAAAGTGGATAGAGAGCCAACACTGGAATCAGGAAGACCTGGTTTCAAATCCCTCTTTTGACAAAGCCTGGCTATTTGACTCTGCGTAAGTCTCTGAAACCTTCAGTGACTACACAACTGTCTAAAATAATTAATTGTAGAGCAGGCGCTAAGCTATATTGGAAGAAGGGGTTAGGGGAAGGCTGGGGTTCCATGCTGACAATTCCGTAAACCAGTGGAATCACAAGGTTTGGGGAAAAAAACAAAAGAAACCTCCAACTCAAGGGCATCTAACATGTCTCTTATTGTCCTTGTAACTCCTTTTATTATAATGCTGGACACACAATATTAAGGGCTGACTATTGAGTTCATTCATTCAATAAGCATTTATTAAGGATCTACTAAACCTCAGGCATTGTGCCGAGAGCTAAGGAAACTGTCCAGAATATAACTTCCATATCTTTTCAGGCTGATTAAACTCACGTATTGCATTTCAGACAAAGCAACCCACATATCGGGAGTTCATTTTTGTATGGAGCAAGGCTTGCCCTCAAAAAGCTTACATTCTACTCAGGGATAAGTGCAGGAAAACAACACATATGCAGAAAAGTGAATACAAAATACATACTAAAGTAAGTCACTAACAATCAGGATGTCAGGAAAAGTACTGTATAAAGGATACTACTTTGTACTGACTGTTCTTTATGAAAGGATGCTCTCCCCCTGTTGGAATCCCTGGCTTCCTTCAAGAGTTGGCTCAAGAAGGCTTCCCCAGTCTCCTAGCTGAAAAAGCTTTCCATCTTCCCCCATTACCTTAGAGCTTCTTTGTATGTGTCCATATGGATAGATGTGGCTTCCTCATTAGAATATAAGTTCTTTGAGGGCAGGGACTATTTCCCTTTGGAATTTGTATCTCCAGAGGCTAAGACAGAGTCTAGAAAACAGTAGGCACTAAAGAGATGCTTGTTGATTGATGGAACTAAGCCTTGAAGGAAGCCAAGGAATTCTAAGAGGCAGAGATAAGGAAAGACTGAATTCCAGGAATAAAAGAGTGGGCAAGAGATAGACTACATAAGGGCAGGGAGGTGAGATATAGGATGTCATAAAAAGAAAGCACATAGGCCAGTTTGAAACATAGCATGTATAATATATATAGACAGATATAGGTATAGCCATCTATATCTATATATTATCTATCCATAAACTATATATGGATATGTATATTAATATTTAATCAGCCTGAAAAGATAGAATGAAGCCAGATCTTGGAGATCTTTCAATACCACATAAAGATGTTAGCATCTTATCCTAGAGACACTAGGGAGACACTGAAGGTGTGTGTATACCAACTTCCCATAATCTTTTTTTAAATTAAATTTTATTTTATTTTCAGATCTGCCTTCTTTCCTTCTCACATCCTCTCACCTCCCAATTTTAAGAAAGCAAGATAGATGGCCTCTTAGAAGCAACTAAAGTCTTGACCTCTATGAAAACCCTTCCACACCAATCAAAAACAAAGTGCTCTGAGGGGACAGAAAACCAAATCTAACAACAGGACAGAACCAGGGGACCTTCCTGTTCAATCCAACTTAAAAGGTATGCAGAAAAGGCTAAATTCTCTAGTTCAAGGAAAAGGAAGAAGGAAGGTCCCAGGACCCTTCCTCCACTTACTATGCTGAGTCTCCAGCAGTCTCTGGAATCTCTGAGTAAGGGCTTCCAGACAGAGAGAGTGCCTTGCTGCCACAGCTGTGCCAGGCTCGGGGCTCTAACCACAGCCAGCAGGGAGGCAACTGGAGGAGAGGCTCAGAGGGGAGTCTCAGCCACTACTCTCCATCTTGGGCCTCTGCTTCTTGAGGTTTTGGCCTCAGGGCACATCCAACTACACAGGTCAGCTCTGCCTGGCTTAATCTAGTCTATCAATAGGGCAGATAAGAAGCCTTCAGAGGGTTGGGAAGCTCAATCTCCAATACCCTTCCCCACTGATAGTAAGGCGGCAACCTTGTCTGAATACCTAGATAACAGGGCAGGAAGCCTAGCTCCCTTCAGAGTCCATGCTTTCTCCTACACCTATAGCTTCTGCTGCCATTTGGGGAAGATATGACCTCAGGGCTCATTAATATTTCATCAGCCTAATCTAGTTAATCAGCAGAGTAGAGAAGAAGCCCCTTCAGGACAGAATAGCCCAAACCCACAGAACCAGCAAATAATCAGAGATACAAGACTACAGCCAATGACAGGGGGGAAAGAAGGAAAAAAATATGAGTAAACAACAGAAAAAGAAAAAAAAAAGAAATTGCAATCAACAGCTTCTATCCAGGTAATGAAGAAAGAGCAAATGGAACTGAGGAGGATCAAGGAACACCAAGCAGAAACTCAGGATTTCCAGCAAATTGGACACAGGCTTTGGAAGAACTCAAAACACAGTTCAAAAAACAATTAAGAGAAGCTAAAGACAATTGGGAAAAGAACTTAAACAGCAAAATAAGTCATCTGGAAACAGAGGCACATGAACTAAAACAAGAAAATAATGTCTTGAAAGCCAGAATTGACTAGCTTGAAAATGAGACAAAGAAAGTAAAAGATGACCTACAAAGAAAAACAGACCAGAAAGAGAAAGATGACCAAAAAGCCAGTATAAAATTCAGTCTTTAAAATTTAGAATCCAACAACTAGAAGCAATTTTTTTGCAGTAAGAGTCTATAAAACAAAATCAAAAGAATGAAAAAATTGAGGAAAATATGAAGCACATAAGGAAAACCTCCAACTCCAAATTCAATCATCATCATCATCATCATCATCAAAAACAACAACAACATCATCATCATTTATATCAACATCATCATCATCAATGGCATCAACATCATCAACATCAACATCTTCAACATGATCGACATCATGATCTAACTATCCATCTTTTCCTGGCCCAGGAAAGATTTTTTTCTGGGTGGCCTAACCTAATAGCATACTATGCAGAGTACTGAATGAAAGCCAAAAGACCTAACTAAACTCTAGGCTTGAGTGCCAATATGTGTCCTTTTGTGGATAAAAAGAAAGCCTTTTTTTTCCTGGACTCAGTTTCCTCATTTATGTATGAGTGAAGCTTGCATGGACTCTGCATTAAGTTACTCAATTAAATCAAAGAATAAACCAGGTGTAAAAAAAAAAAAAAAGAAACTTTTGAATTCCAAATTTTCTCCCTCTTTCTCACCATCCTTCTTTCATTCCTTTCCACCTCAATTCATCCCCCAGATGATAAGCAATCTGATATAGATTTTACATATGTCATCCTATAAAACTTTTCCATATTAGTCATTTTGTGGAAGAGAGCTCAAATAGAAGAAGAAAGTGAAATATGGTATGTTTCAGTCTGCATTCAGACTCCATCAGTCCTTTCTTGGAAGGCAAATGTCATTCTTCATCATGAGACTCTGGTACTGCCTTGGATCACTGCATTGCTAAGAATAACTAGGTCATTCACAGTCACTCATCAAAAAATATTGCTGTTTATTGTTTACAGCTTCTAGTTTTGCTCATTTCACTTTGCATCAGTTCATATAAGTCCTTCTAACTTTTTCTGAAATTATCCTGTTCATTGTTTCTTATAGTAAAATAGTAAAACCAGTGCTTTTAAGATAATATGTTCAAAGGCAATTTAATTACAGATTGGCTACATAGGTAAATTAGTTACTTTTACTGACTTTATTTACCTCATCTTTAAAGGAACTGATGCTTATTAGTCCTTTTGAGTACTAATCTTCTAAGATTTCATAAATCTTCAAAAATAATACAAAAAGGTATGATATTAGTCAAGACCAGTAGTAGTGGAGTACAAATGATTCTATATATCTTACTTTTTTGAGAATTAGTATTTAAATGTAGTAATATACCTAGTCACCAAAGTGTCTTTTCATTATTTTTATAACCTATATGCAATTTAGTTCAACAAATAGTTATAGAGTATTTCCTTTGTCCAAAGTCATGTTATATCAATGATTTTACCATCACTGGAAAGAATAGAAATTGAATACTACCTCTCTGTGCCCCATAGAAATAAAAAGGAAGGAAGGAAGGAAAGAAAGGAAGGAAGGAAGAAAGGAAGGAAGGAAG